>NW_024120485.1:0-8058 GCF_003073215.2 Triticum urartu
TAATCATGTCATGTTTGTTTTATTTTGCATTGTCCAACGACTATTATAGTCAAATTTCAAACTAAAGATGTGTGGTTGAAAATTTAGTTTTAGTATTATGCAAATGAAGTTATATATATGTATCATGCAAACACACACACACAGTCTTAGGACTTAAAGGGCCCATGTCGTCGAGTTCGCCTAGGGCCTCCCGAAACACAGGGCCGGCCCTGAAATTTATTGCATAGCTTAACCACTAGTAATATTTTAGCTATGCACTTTAGAGGCTTCTATTCTATGGTAACTGCAAGAACAAATAATAAGCCTGCCGCAGCTCAAGTGGCCCAAGTCAGGACGTATTATAAGCAAGACACCTAGGTTCACTCAAGTTTTCTACTCAATATCAGGTGTATTATCTATAGCAAAGCACACCCCTCACACAATACATACGAGCAGGGTGCTGATTTTGAACCTCCCTAAAATTTGTCCAGCTTTAGCCATGGATTACTTTTAGTTTCTTATTTGCGCGTGCATTCTCAAAAGATCAGTCACTCGGTGATTGACATATAAATAATAAGGCTATATGAACATGATGGCAAATTAAAGGTGATTTTGGAGCTTTCAGATAATACATGTCGTAGATATGCTCAAACACAACTGTAAGACGATGTTATTAATTTAACTTTTTTCCTTCTAAGATACCCAAGCTGGACTCGTGCTACCCTCAAGTTCTTTGCCAGCTTCACCACAGAAGTGCGCGTGCGGCGCAATCTTTCTAGCAGGATCAAATCAATCAATACAAGGCTAGAGGGCATCATCGCGAACAAGGACAGATACAAAATTGAGGATGCATCTGCTGTGTCAGTTGTGACCTGGAGACCATCCGCTGACACCTCTACTAGTACCGAGAAGATGTAAGTAAAGATTTTCTACTCATACATATAGTCAACCATGTATCCCATGTGTGTGTCTTGGTTTTCTTATTTTTCTAGTACTGCAAGAAACATTACCTCATAATAACTAACATCATGTGTCCGAAGCATTCAAGGAGCACCAAAAGGTGTGCAATTTGTTGTGTTGATTAACAATGAAACTTCCATTCCAAGAAAGAAGAATATGTAATGTTTATTCTTAAATTGATGTGAGTGGAGAAGATGTAAACTAATTCATAAAATTAAACTACAGGGATAAAATTGTGCTACCAATTGTGGCACGACAGACGCAGCTAGATGATCTGAAGAAATATTTAGAGGCAGGAACTGACACAACAAGACCAGAAGTGATCTATGTGATAGGCAAGAGTGGTGTGGGCAAGACAAAGCTTGTGAGGAACATGTACGAGGAGTACTGGACCAAGAATCACTTTGATGTGCAGGCTTGGGTGAGCTTTGCACCAAATCTAAGTGCCTCCAACATCCTGAAGTTGATCATTCAGCGTTTGAAAGAAGACAATGTTACATGCTCCAGAGGGGAGGCCCGTAAGAATCTAAAGGAAGAGTTAGAAAAAGGAAAGTACTTGCTGGTTATAGATGGTGAAGTCAGCAACACAGAGTGGAAAAGCATACTAAATGCCCTTCCAGACGGCATGGCAGGAAGCAAGGTAGTGCAAATCACACAGACCAAACCAGAATCATCACCTTCGACCTTGTAGCCCATTGAACTTGAGGATCTCAATGAAGATGAGGCCACCAACCTATTCCTAAAGACACTTTTCATGAAGGAGAAAGGTAAAAAGTACAGGAAAACCGTGAAGGAGGCTGTTGGAAAGAACCACTACGGAAAAGACATCTTTGAGATTACAGGTGGTCTGCCACTTGCAGTTGTCCTTCTATCTGGCCTTTTAAGAACCAAGGAGTATCCTGGAGAATGGGAGAAAGTGTTTGACTACCTCAAGAACAACGCCATTCAATGGAAGCGCCTCGACATCGTATTATCCATGTGCTTTGATGACCTTCCACATCATATGAAATCTTGCTTCTTGTATTTTGCTGCCTTGCCTGTGAACACACTTATCAGGGCACGCAACTTAGTGTGCATGTGGATGGCAGAGGGATTTCTGAGACCAAAAGATGGCAAGCAATGGAGAAGGTGGGTGAACAGTACTTGAAAGAGTTAATTGCAAGGCGGCTAGTGAACCTTGCACCAATGGAGTATGAAGCTTCTGAGATGAGCGTGTGGCCATCCAGACAAAAGTCCATGACTTCTTGCTTCATGAGGCGCAAGAGGCAAGCTTCGTGGATGTCCATGGTGGGGATGACCTCCGTATACTGTCCAATGCATGCCTCCTTTCCCTCCAGAATCATAGGGACAAGTATGCTGCTCTCGCCAACCATTATTTGCCCAAGCTGCGGTCCATCTTGTCAAACTTTGAAGAAGAAGTGGAGGCTAGGAAGGAAGAAGACCAGCTAGGTACCGTCGAGAAGGAAGAAGACCCTCTGGATACCGAGGAGAAGGAAGAAGAGAAGCAAAAACAACAAGCATGCCCTTGTCTCCATCACTCAAGGTCAAGGCCCACAGCCGACTCCAAGGAGATCATACTCATCAAGTATGCCATACGGCAACTCTTGCAAGGATCTGAGTACCTTCGTGTCATCAACCTGCATGGCCTTGAGATTGGAGACACGCTACCATCTGATATTGGAAATGTGGTGCACTTGCAATACCTCGGCATCACCTTCCGCTCTTTGAAACAGATACCTGTTAGAAGTATAATTATGTTTAAGTTAGAGATTAGGAGTTAGAGATAGAATATGATTAAATCGTGTACGACTTGCCCTCTACTCCAAGTCTCTCTCCCTCATATTGTACTCTATATATACCCCACACTTGGGTCAGATCAGTACAACATAGAACAACAGAAATATTAGCTATCCTATATTTTCTACATGGTATTAGAGCGGTTTGTCCAATGACGCCGATCCTAGGACCTTCCTCCACTTCCACATCGCGCCGCCCCCGGGGAGATTAATCTCCTCTTCCCGGGGGCGCGGCATCCGTTCAATCAAAGATTAGACCGGTCTCATAATTTAGATCCAATTTTCAAGTTCTTCAGCAGTAGATCAATTTCAGGTTTAGAAATTCTCATTAGATTAGTTTTTTCATTAGCCACCAAAAGAATCCGGCGATCCTTAGATGCAATACGTCCGGCGTAGGCATCTATCCGTATCGCATACGCGGATCTCCCGGCGGCTAGGGGAGGCTCGTAAGAATCTAAAGGAAGAGTTAGAAAAAGGAAAGTACTTGCTGGTTATAGATGGTGAAGTCAGCAGCACAGAGTGGAAAAGCATACTAAATGCCCTTCCAGACGGCATGGCAGGAAGCAAGGTAGTGCAAATCACACAGACCAAACCAGAATCATCACCTTCGACCTTGTAGCCCATTGAACTTGAGGATCTCAATGAAGATGAGGCCACCAACCTATTCCTAAAGACACTTTTCATGAAGGAGAAAGGTAAAAAGTACAGGAAAACCGTGAAGGAGGCTGTTGGAAAGAACCACTACAGAAAAGACATCTTTGAGATTACAAGTGGTCTGCCACTTGCAGTTGTCCTATCTGGCCTTTTAAGAACCAAGGAGTATCCTGGAGAATGGGAGAAAGTGTTTGACTACCTCAAGAACAAGGCCATTCAATGGAAGCGCCTCGACATCGTATTATCCATGTGCTTTGATGACCTTCCACATGATATGAAATCTTGCTTCTTGTATTTTGCTGCCTTGCCTGTGAACACACTTATCAGGGCACGCAACTTAGTGTGCATGTGGATGGCAGAGGGATTTCTGAGACCAAAAGATGGCAAGCAATGGAGAAGGTGGGTGAACAGTACTTGAAAGAGTTAATTGCAAGGCGGTTAGTGAACCTTGCACCAATGGAGTATGAAGCTTCTGAGATGAGCGTGTGGCCATCCAGACAAAAGTCCATGACTTCTTGCTTCATGAGGCGCAAGAGGCAAGCTTTGTGGAGGTCCATGGTGGGGATGACCTCCCTATACTGTCCAATGCACGCCTCCTTTCCCTCCAGAATCATAGGGACAAGTATGCTGCTCTCGCCAACCATTATTTGCCCAAGCTGCGGTCCATCTTGTCAAACTTTGAAGAAGTGGAGGCTAGGAAGGAAGAAGACCAGCTAGGTACCGTCGAGAAGGAAGAAGACCCTCTGGGTACCGAGGAGAAGGAAGAAGAGAAGCAAAAACAACAAGCATGCCCTTGTCTCCATCACTCAAGGTCAAGGCCCACAGCCGACTCCAAGGAGATCATACTCATCAAGTATGCCATAGGCAACTCTTGCAAGGATCTGAGTACCTTCGTGTCATCAACCTGCATGGCCTTGAGATTGGAGACACGCTACCATCTGATATTGGAAATGTGGTGCACTTGCAATACCTCGGCATCACCTCCCGCTCTTTGAAACAGATACCTGTTAGAAGTATAATTATGTTTAAGTTAGAGATTAGGAGTTAGAGATAGAATAGGATTAAATCGTGTACGACTTGCCCTCTACTCCAAGTCTCTCTCCCTTATATTGTACTCTATATATACCCCACACTTGGGTTAGATCAATACAACATAGAACAACAGAAATATTAGCTATCCTATATTTTCTACATGGTATTAGAGTGGTTTGTCCAACGACGCCGATCCTAGGACCTTCCTCCACTTCCACATCGCGCCGCCCCCGGGGAGATTAATCTCCTCTTTCCGGGGGCGCGGCATCCGATCAATCAAAGATTAGACCGCTCTCATAATTTAGATCCAATTTTCAATTTCTTCAGCAGTAGATCAATTTCAGGTTTAGAAATTCTCATTAGATTAGTTTTTTCATTAGCCACCAAAAGAATCCGGCGATCCTTAGATGCAATACGTCCGGCGTAGGCATCTATCCGTATCGCATACGCGGATCTCCCGGCGGCTGCATCTGCATGGACTTCTTCGTCCGATCTGATCAGGCCGTCACCGATAAACCAGGAAGCGGCACACTCATGCGGCGCGGCAGGCTCGGGCTCTACATCGCTAAACTGCCCAGCTGCCACACGTACGATCCGATCAGCGCCTTGCTCATGCAGGCGATCTCCACACCGACGGCGCCCGAGGTACTTCACGGGCTGTCTCCGGGCATCAGGAGGGACCATGCACCGACACCGGGAGGGCGGCGGCTTCCCGATCCACCCAAAACAAGAGGAACATGCCGTCCATGCATGTTGACAGTACGTGAGCAAAGACGAGCCAAGTGCAAATACAATTAACGATCGTCCATGTTCAAATCTCCATGCAGATTCACCAGCCTCGTCACGGACTCCACACGGACTCCACGATTGATGGTGCAGCTCCAATCAGTTTTCCGTCCATGCGACTACGGCACACAGCAGCCGTACGGCTTGTACGCGTACGTGACTACAACGCACCGGCCGAACTCGTCTACATCGACATTGATCCGCTACTTCTGCATCGAGCCGGCTGACCTGCACCGACTGCAATCTTCGAGCCACGTCCAATAACCGCTGCACCAAGCTATCTTCGGTGAGCGATCTACATCGACCCGCGCCACATCATCGAGCTGTACGTCTACATCGTGCCCAAGAGAAAAAAAATCTTCATCGAGCACATGTACGAAAAGCGACTATGACATGCACCGTCCACATGCCAGGCCGGTGTGGAGAGAGATGCAAGTCTTCATCGACCTCTCCGGTGCGACACGGCATCGACACATCGTCGTCACGAGGGACGCCTTCAAGCGACATCATCGTCGACACGCTGTTGCAACGCCATAGCCGACACTTCATCGCCAAGATCTCCATCAACATGGTCTTCACCAGCATCATCGTCAACACACCGCCGCCGCCGCCTCGTCCACAAGATGGACACCTAGCGTCCTCTGACGGCCTTTTCTGCAAGGCGCGACCTCGACGACGGTAATGACCGTGTCACGACGACGGCATCTTCCGCGTCATCCACGACGGCATGACTGCATCGACACGGCGTCACTACAGTGACGACCCTACACGGCCACACGGTTCTGGCAAAACCGATGTGTGCTCGATGGGCTTCCTCCGATCTGGGCAAAATCGGTGGACTCATCCCGACGGCACCCTCTGACATTCGCAAGGTGCATCGTCCATGTCTGCAGCTCCATCAGAGCGCATTTTTTTGCGCCTCCGGCTTTGTGCGGCTTCATCATCCACGACGACCACACCATCGACCATGACTACCTCGACCACGGCTACATCATCATGATCGGCTACCTCGACATCAACATACGGGGCTGCGTCTACAGCAACTCATCGGCAACAACTCCAGTCAACAGCGTCCGCCTCGTCACTTGCGTCCACGACACTCCCGCTGTGGGCGTAGCGGAGAAGACGACAAAAGAGCAAGACTTCAAATTCAGTCGTAATCGTCCGCTTCACTCCCGCTACGACTGAGGGGGAATGTTAGAAGTATAATTATGTTTAAGTTAGAGATTAGGAGTTAGAGATAGAATAGGATTAAATCGTGTACGACTTGCCCTCTACTCCAAGTCTCTCTCCCTCATATTGTACTCTATATATACCCCACACTTGGGTCAGATCAATACAACATAGAACAACAGAAATATTAGCTATCCTATATTTTCTACAATACCACCATCAATTGGAAAGCTCACTGGCCTCCAAACACTAGATGTCTGAGACAACCAAGTCACGACACTCCTCGAGTCGGGCGCCTAACGCAGTTGCAGACTCTAGAGAGCATAGAGCCAGATCAAGTTCATGGCTGGGGTAGAAGAACCCTGGAGAAGATGATACAGCTTCAGTCCTTGTACATATGGAAGCTTCCCGAAAGAAATGCTAATGCCTTGACTGATGTATGCAAACTCAAGTACCTCATGCTCCTAAGCATAGAAGGTGAAAGCATTACCTCCAATTTGTTCACTGTTTCCAACCTTCCGCGACTCCAGGAAATGAGACTAAAGGGGGTGATTGTGCCGCCAACACTGCCAGAGAGCAGTGGCTTCTATCTCCCAAACTTGACAAAACTGTCTTTGGAGCAGACAAAGGTGACAAAAGAGTTCATCAATAAGCTAGGTAAACTGCCCTTTCTTGCCACTCTTGCCCTAAACCATGACTCCTATGAAGACAAAGATTACCATATTGTATTGAAAAGTGGGTTCCAAAGTCTCAACGAGTTGGTACTGGATGTGGCGTTGAAGAAGATCGAGATAGGGGAGTCAGTGTTTCCTCAGCTTATGGTTCTGGAGGTTTTCATCTACTCAGATGATATTTGTGCCGTCATTGATGGTAACAGATATAACATTCGAAAGCTAATCAAGGCAAATGGTATCCCTGAAGGAAATATGCCCAAGAGGCAATAATAAAGTTATTATTTATTTCCCTATATCATGATAAATGTTTATTATTAATGCTAGAATTGTATTAACCGGAAACATAATACATGTGTGAATACATAGACAAACAGATTGTCACCAGTATGCCTCTACTTGACTAGCTCGTTGATCAAAGATGGTTATGTTTCCTAACCATAGACATGAGTTGTCATTTGATTAACGGGGTCACATCATTAGGAGAATGATGTGATTGACATGACCCATTCCGTTAGCTTAGCACCCGATCGTTTAGTATGTTGCTATTGCTTTCTTCATGACTTATACATGTTCCTATGACTATGAGATTATGCAACTCCCGTTTATCGGAGGAACACTTTGTGTGCTACCAAACGTCACAACATAACTGGGTGATTATAAAGGTGCTCTACAGGTGTCTCCAAAGGTACTTGTTGGGTTGGCGTATTTCGAGATTAGAATTTGTCACTCCGATTGTCGGAGAGGTATCTCTGGGCCCTCTCGGTAATGCACATCACTCAAGCCTTGCAAGCGCAACTAATGAGTTAGTTGCGGGATGATGTATTACAGAACGAGTAAAGAGACTTACCGGTAACGAGATTTAACTAGGTATTGGGACACCGATGATTGAATCTTGGGCAAGTAACATACCTGTCGGTGTCAAAACCGGCGGATCTCGGGTAGGGGGTCCCGAACTATGCATCTAGGCCGGATGGTAACAGGAGGCAAGGGCACGAAGTGTGACC
>NW_024120487.1:0-10658 GCF_003073215.2 Triticum urartu
GCATTGCAATACCGTTTGTGCTCACTTTTATCATTAGTTACCTTGCTGTTTTTATATTTTCAGATTACAAAAACCATTATATACTATCCATATTGCACTTGTATCACCATCTCTTCGCCGAACTAGTGCACCTTTACAATTTACCATTGTATTGGGTGTGTTGGGGACACAAGAGACTCTTTGTTATTTGGTTGCAGGGTTGCTTGAGAGAGACCATCTTCATCCTACGCCTCCCACGGATTGATAAACCTTAGGTCATCCACTTGAGGGAAATTTGCTACTTCCCTACAAACCTCTGCACTTGGAGGCCCAACAACGTCTACAAGAAGAAGGTTGTGTAGTAGACATCAGCCATAAGAAAAAATATCTGCTAGTTATGGTCGATAAGTTCACTAAGTGGATAGAGGCCAAACCAGTTAAAACAGCCGAAGCCGGACCTGTGATAGACTTTATATCCGGTGTCGTGCACCGTTATGGTATCCCACATAGTATCATCACTGACAACGGCTCCAATTTTACAGCCGTGAGGTGAAAGCTTGGTGCGCTAATCTAGGCCTTAAGCTTGATTACACCTCCGTTTATCATCCGCAAACAAACGGTCAAGTCGAACGGGCTAATGGTCTTATTATGAGCGGCATCAAACCCAGACTAGTGCGGTCTTTGAAAGAATCAGACAAGCACTAGGTTGAGGAGCTAGACTCCGTACTCTGGGGGCTGCGGACCACGCCCAATCATACTACCGGACATACACCTTTTTTCATGGTGTATGGCACAGAGGCTGTATTACCCTGCGACATTATTCATGACTCACCTCGAGTGCGCATGTACGAAGAGAAAGAGGCCGAGCTTGATCGGCAGGACAGCTTAGATGCCCTGGAGGAGGAGCGCGACGTTGCAAAAGGCCGTTCCGCATTTTATCAATAGCAGGCCCGTAGATATCAAAGCAGAGAAGTGCGGGCCAAGACTTATAATGTTGGCGAACTCATTCTACGCTTGCCGGAGAAGAAAAAGGACAAACTCAAGCCCAAGTGGGAGGGTCCATTCATCATTGACGAAGTTCTCACTGGAGGAGCGTACCGCCTGCATGATGCATCAGATAATCGCCTAGAGCTGAACCCCTGGAACGCGGCCAGACTCCGAAGATTCTATGCCTAGCGCCAAACTCTTCGTTCGTCTCCTTCTCCATATTATCTCCATTATTTCTTCTCCTCTCTTTTTGCTTTTTCTTTTTTTAGCCATAAAGCTTTCGTACGACCAAAAACATGCACATATGACGTACACATCTTCAAATGTAAACGTCCATTATACCTGGGGGCTTCTTACACAGAAGCTTATTATTGTTATTTTTTTGAGCATCAAGCTCATCACATGTGTGTTTTCTCCTCATATGTACCTTTTTCACCATTATATGCATCGATATGACTTAAGTTTTGGCCAAGCTGGGTTGCCTGGCTCCTGTGCTTATGCCCTACGTTCCCGTTAGTTCGGCTAGGGCATAAAGGGATCACCTCTGCGATTGCTACTGTCGGGTCATCCGGATGTGTACCTCAGACTGGGTGAAGCCGAAAGCTAGCGTTCTTAAGGGAATATTTGGTCGGCGGACTAAAGATGTTTTTATATTTCTCCCACTATGAACCCCCAGATGTTACGTATACTGCGATCTTTTCAATCACAGTTCGGACATGCACATCAACGCATGTACACCCAGGGAAAGGAACCCTTAATGGAACTATTCTCTCTAGAAGATGTTTCTTACAATCACAATGTAATATAACATAGCTAGCTGGATACAACTTGTCTATTCAAGCAACTATGACCCCTATGCCTGGTTTCAACGCATACCCTGGTCTATTTCGCCGCTCAGGTATTTGGAAACACTCTGGACCTTCGGGTCCAGAGGTCGAAGCGAAAAGGTCGGCCATGACAATCGTTTTACAATTCGCGGCTAGGGACGAATATGTCAAGGAAAGTACATAGTCACTTGGACTCAAAAATTTCCTCCTCTATACCGTCTAATAGGCTGTCTAGCTTACAATCCTGTTGGGAATATTTGGCGGCTACTTATACTTGGTCATATACCAAATTAACGGGAATTTCTTTCCCATCTGACCCTAGAGGTCCGACCCGGGCCATATGATTTGGATCAAGCTTGGTATACCATGTTTTTACCATGGCCCAGGCCTCTCGCGCACCTTCCCGGTAGGCTGATATCTTGCATAATCGAATACACCGCCGTGCCCCTTTGAACAGCTCCACGAGCTCCGCCATACCTCCTGGAGGAGAGGCGGATGGCCATAAAGCCTTGGCAACACTCCGCATTGCTTGCCGAACTCGCTCATGCATCTGGGACAGCTCTTGTAGTAGGTCGCCTTGAGATCCGGACATTTCCTCTTCGGGACGGCCAGTCAGCATACCTGCAGACATAAATCTGTCAGCTCCGGCCCTCACCGAACTATAGGGAGGCAAGTTTGAAAAGCATACTGAATATGCCGCCTTGTAGCCTCCTATTCTCCTTAACGGCTTCAGCTAGCTGGGCTCGAACATCTTTCAGTTCTTCGCCCAGTTGGGTATGGGAATCCTGCAGCTTGTTCTTTTCATCCCTGGCCCGCGTCAGCACGCGTTCGCCTGCCGCATATTGCCTTTTGGCCTCTTGTTCACCAGCCTGGGCTTCCTTCAGTTTCCCTCTCATTTGCTCTACTAACTCTGTCAACAGAAACACAACAGTATTAATGCAGCTGGTATACGATTATACTTTTTCTCACGGGGAGAAGCATTACCAGGAGGTGCCTCCTTGGACTTTTCCAATTCGGCGGTAGCCGCAGTTAGCGGAGTCTGACACCTTGCCAGCTCTTGAGACAACAGGCTATTCTTCTCCATAAGTGCCAGATTATACGATGATCCTTAAATCAATTGTATCAACTGCTTTAAGTCTCGGGGCTACTGGTATATGATTACTAAATCTACACTTACCCGCATATCTTTTAGATGCTGGTCCGTGGCTCTAGCAAGTCCATCCTGAGCAGCTCGGATGTACGCATCGGCCGAGCTGAAGGCATCGAATGCCTCCTTTGAAAAGTCGGGGTCACGGAGAGCGGCCCTCCGACGATGATGATTCATGGCGCTCTCCACTTCAGAGTTCATGACAGAAATATCGTCTGAACCCTCTGTGGAAGGACAGTCCGGCGCCACTCCCGTGTCAGCCCCTGTCCTTAGGGCAGGGTCTGGAACCCGACTACTGGAGGCACGACCGGCATGATCCCCGGGCATAGTCCGACGGACACTTTTCCTGATAGAATGCGGCGGATGGCATCACGATTTGATATGACAACCGGGAGGCGTATTTAAAAAAAAGAAAAGCCTTACCTGTTTGATGAAGGTCCTTCCGTATTGTCGTTTGCCTTTCTCTTCGAAGATGTGCTCAGCGCGGGCACCACTCTCCTCGGAGATGCTTCTGGTGCGCATTGCGGCGTCGAGCGCCTCCCCTTTGGAGCATGAAATAGTGCGGTGGGTGAGGCATAATAAGGAAGCTCTTTCGAAGAAGGTGTCATTTAAAATTACTTACATGCGAAGCAGGAAGGAGGCCAGGATAATCGGCAATGATGGGCACTTCCGTACCATCATAGCTTGTCTGGTAGAATACTTCATTCTCGAGCTCCACAAATATGTCCGGATCTTCTTCGAATCCGAGGTCAAGGTCACGATTGTGACCCTCCGGCTGGGGGCGGGGCTATGGATCCTCTCGGTAGCCTTCCGCCATTCCTGTTGCGAGTGGATAGGTTACTATCCATTAAAAATGATTCAAGGAGAGGATTGAGTAAAATGGTGGGAGTGGAACTTACCCAGCTAGGAGGATTATACATGGAAAATCCATCTCGACATTGGAGACGAGTGAACTCCTCCTTCTCCCCTTTGTACAGTTCGACCAATATTTTGGCCAAAGCGGCGGGGATTTTCGGATCCTTCCGACTACAGCGTGAGGCGTCATATTTCCCATTATAGTGCCACATGGGAAGCCCTCTGTATTGGAGTGGTTGGACCCCCCGCACTATAGAAATCGCCATTACCTCAATTATTGATAATCCGGACTGGGCGAGCATCTTAATCTTGCCCATCAACTGACCGACTTCTATGCTATCCTCCTCCTCGAGGTTCCGAGGGCGCCAACTGTGGCGTTTCTTCAATGGGGCACTTGAAAATTCGGGGAGACCCATTCGGACTGGGTCAGGAAGAGCGATGTCGTCAATATAGAACCATTCGGAAGGCCACTCTTTGGATGCCTTCTTCGGCGTGCCAGACAGGTATCCGGTCCCGGCGATGCGCCATACCTTGGCTCCTCCCACTTTGAATATTGATCCCCCTTGGTTACGAGGGACAAGGCAGAACAGTTTCCTCCATAATTCAAAATGGGCCTCATAGCCCAAGAATAGCTCACAAAGAGCAACGTAACCCGCAATGTGCAGGATGGAGGCAGGAGTAAAATTGTGCAGTTGGAGACCATAATACTCCAGAAGTCATCGGAGGAATGGGTGGATTGGAAATCCGACGCCTCTTTGCAAGTAGGGAACGAAGCACACTCGTTCCCCCTGGATGGATTGGGGACATTCTCCGCCTGAACCCCGCCGTTGAAGGACGTCGATCCTGCTCGGACGGGGACTAGATCCGCGGGGGGAAGAAATCCCTGCTTTTGCAGCTTCGTCAGCTAACCGTGAGATATGGAACATTTCTCCCAATCACCTTTTTCGGAGCCGTGGGGACGAGAGGAAGAGCTGGGAGCGCTAGCCATGTTGGAGTGGTTTCTCCTAGCAAGCTCTGAGGATTTTTTTCGCAAGGTGTGGAATGGATCTGAGATCTGATCTCTTTAAATAGACGCCTTTCTTGTATGGTCAGGGTGATATGTGCAAAAATACCCCGACCTCTCGTATTCGCTCGACACGTGGAGGCTGGAGTCAGGAAGGCGTGAAAGCCGATGGGCACGACATTAAATGGAAAGCCAAATATTGCTCTTTAAGTCAGGGACTTTGAAGTAATCAGAGGAGGAACCCGCCTTGCAATGCCGAAGACAACCTGCGCGCCGGACACATCATCATTGGAAGACTGGTTCGGGGGCTACTGAGGGAGTCCTGGACTAAGGGGTCCTCGGGCGTCCCGCCTCTTGGACATGGGCCCGACTGATGGGCTATGAAGATGCAAGTCAGAAGACTTTCACCCGTGTCCGGATGGGACTCTCCTTGGCGTGGATGGCAAGCTTGGCGTTCGGATATGAAGATTCCTTTCTCTGTAACTGACTTTGTATAACCCTAGTCTCCTCCAGTGTCTATATAAACCAGAGGGTTTTAGTCTGTAGAAACGATCATAAACACATAGGCTAGACTTCTAGGGTTTTACCATTACGATCTCGTGGTAGATCAACTCTTGTAACCCCTATACTCATCGATATTAATCAAGTAGGACGTAGGGTTTTACCTCCATCAAGAGGGCCCGAACCTGGGTAAACATCGTGTCCCCTATCTCCTGTTACCATCAACCTCAGACGCATAGTTCAGGACCCCCTACCCGAGATCCGCCGGTTTTGACACCGGCAGGGGCGACGGCCAAGGGAGGGTAACTTGCCCCCCAAGCATGTGGGAGGCGCCCCCACCCCTAGGGTTTCCACCCCTAGGCGCCTTGGGACCCTTGGGGGGGCGCACCAGCCCACCAGGGGCTTGTTCCCTCCCTTGTTCAGACCACTAGGCCCACTGTGGCAGGTGGCCCCACCCTGTGGACCCCGGGACACCTTCCGGTGGTCCCGGTACAATACCGATAACCCCTGAAACCATTCCGGCGACTGAAACTGGACTTCCCATATATAAATCTTCACCTCGGGACCATTACGGAACTCCTCGTGACGTACGGGATCTCATCCGAGACTACCAACAACCTTCGGTAGCCACATACTATTTCCCATAACAACTCTAGCGTCACCGAACCTTAAGTGTGTAGACCCTACGGGTTCGGGAACCATGCAGACATGACCGAGACATCTCTCCGGCCAATAACCAACAGCGGGATCTGGATATCCATGTTGGCCCCCACATGCTCCACGATGTCGAGGATTCAATCAATCTCGTATACAATTCCCTTTGTCCATCGGTATGTTACTTGCCCGAGATTCAATCGTTGGTATCTCTATACCTCGTTCAATCTCGTTACGGGCAAGTCTCTTTACTCGTTCTGTAATGCATTATCGTGTGGCTAACTCCTTAGTCACATTGAGCTCATTATGATGATGCATTACCGAGTGGGCCCAGAGATACCTCTCCGTCATACGGAGTGACAAATCCCAGTCTCGATTCGTGTCAACCCAACAGATACTTTCGGAGATACCTGTTGTGCACCTTTATAGCCACCCAGTTACGTTGTGACGTTTGGTACACCCAAAGCATTCCTACAGTATCCGGGAGTTGCACAATCTCATGGTCTAAGGATATGATACTTGACATTAGAAAAGCTTTAGCAGACGAACTACACGATCTTGTGCTACGCTTAGGATTGGGACTTTTCCATCACATCATTCTTCTAATGATGTGATCCCGTTATCAATGACATCCGATGTCCATGGTCAGGAAACCATGACCATCTATTGATCAACGAGCTAGTCAACTAGAGGCTTACTAGGGACATATTACGACCTATGTATTCACACATGTATTACGGTTTCCGGTTAATACAACTATAGCATGAACAATAGACAATTATCATGAACACAGAATATAATAATAACCACTTTATTATTGCCTCTAGGGCATATTTCCAACATATCATTGGCGTGACATTATGCGGGATGTCCAAACATCTCCATTTCTTGTACAGAATGAAAACCACGACACTTTTTTGGGATTGGAGGGAGTAGCTTTTAGTTATGTGCATCTGTACTTCTCCAGTTCTTGTAGAGAATGAAAACTATGTGTGGTGTGTTATCAGAAGTTGTGTATAACCATTTAAGGAAATGTCAAAAAAACTCAAAATCATGTTAACTAGCAGCAGCTTCGTACATATTGAACTAATTTGCAGTAAAACGCTAGCAAATAGCAAACATGATCTCCTCTTCCAGTAAGCCAGTGGTAATCATCTTTGTCCGTGATTTGCTGGACTGCTTAGTGCTTACAGAAGTAAGCTTGTTATGTCTCTTTGACCTCTTGCAGAGATATACAAATATGTTGTGAGAAGACCTAATTCTCTCAGTTCTCGTGAACTGTGGTCAACTACTGATAATTTTAGTCCTGATAATCTTCTTGGTCAAGGAGGATATGGGTCAGTATATGGTTCGTTCATCCCGTCCGTACAGTTTTAAATTTTCTTTTAAAAAAATGTTTGTGAAGTAACTTGCAATTAAATTCCTAGAAAAGAGGGGGCAGGGGGATTCATTCATGGTTTTAAATAGCCCCGCCATAGCCTTTTCAACAGGGTGCCGCTAAATGGTACTCATGTACAATAGTCCGCTAATATTAGCCTGCTAGAGCTCGCTATCGCTCCACTATAACTGTTTTGAAAGACCGCCGCTATTTGGTAGAGCCCGCTATTTAAAACACTATTATTGCAGCATACATGGAGGAAATGATGTTTGACAGTGCGGTGGCTGAAACTTCTGTTGTCGAAAAATGGTGCCTTTTTGTAGGGACAGTTAACTGATGGTAGCTAGGTTCTCATGGCAGTGAAGTAGCTGTCTGAAGCATCATATCAGAGAAAAATGGAATTTGCAACGGAAATAGATATCTGGAGTGCAACACCGTAATCTTGTGAAGTTGTATGGTTGATGCTGGTTATGAGTACCCGGAGAATGGGAGCCTGGACCTTGCCCTATTTGGTACAGATTCTTTTCATTGATGCGGCTACAGATCTGCAGAATCAGGCTTCGTATAGACAACTAAGGACTTAAACCTACATTTGCATGCAAAGGGAAGTCAAGCCTGGATTGGCCGACACGTTTTGCGATATGCTTAGGCATTGCAAGAGGTCTGGCCTATCTTCATGAAGAATCTAGCATTTGTGTTGCGCACAGGGACATCAAGGCCAGCAATATGTTACTTGATGCCAATCTCAATCCTAAGATCTTAGATTTCGGGGTCGCCAAACTTTATGATGACCTGAAAACATGTGGACACGAGGGTTGCTGGCATATTGTTACCACCTTGCTAACCTCTGTCTATGTAGTATTTTTGTATGTAGTACATGGCATCTTGATCCTATTGATCCTACTGGCCGATGTTGATGACTTCTCGGCCATGAAGAACTCATCCGCACTCTACAAGGTCACGCCGGCTCCACGTTGGAGCGGTGGAGGTGGCTCGGCGGCACACGTTCAGCCCGCATCGGAGTTTGTGGTGGGTCGAAGCCCCAATGACTCGGTTATAACTTCTGTTTTCTTTGGAGTGCTTGTACCACCGGCGTTCTTTAATATATGATCTAGAGTCTTTTTCACAAAAAAAGGGCTATCTATCATTTGTAAGGCATATTACACACTACAGAGTGATATGTTTTTGTACCACTTTATTTTGTGCATCAAATGTGATAGTATACATCATCGAATTTTAAAAAGAATCAAAATCAATTACAAGTGAAGTGTATTTCAAGTATTTGTTGTCTGGCTATTTTCTCTATACATGTGAAATTTGACATGCCTTATGCTTATATATGTAACGAGTAAATTTTTTGAAAATGCGCGTGGCAACGCACGGGAGTCTACTAGTCCATAGCAACCGAAATTTGTTTCCTAAAAATCTGGAAGAATCAAAGCAGGGGGTAGTCAGTGAATCCCACGTAGTAATTGCTTTTAGTTTTGGTAACTCCCCACTGATGGTGCATGCTGGCCACTGTCCTGATCTAACGATTGCGTGGGCTTTGATCCAACGGCCATCTACCGGTCTGACGGGATGGCCCTCCGTCCCGTTCCGTTTCCACCGGGCCTATAAATTCCATTATCTCCCTGACATCCTTTTGCCACTCCTCTTGTCGCTTCCTTCCAAGGTTACAGGTGAGTGAAGGTGGACGGAAACCAGGGGAGATGATGACTGCCCGCGGCTGCCTCCTCAGATCCAAGGTGACCGCGATTCCCTTTCATTCTCTTATCGATTGCCTATCGAGACTGTTGATGTGGGGGAGAAAGAGGTACCTGCTCCTGCTCCCATCATCCAGGAACGCGAGAGGTGCTCCTTATTTGTCCGAGGCATAAGTGGCGCGGTAGATTACGATCGATTCAAGATGCTCCTTTTCGCTTGATCGATTCAAGATGTTCCTTTTTATTCGATCGGTTCTGGAGCGACAGCGATAGAGCAGTTCCTGGGGATCTGTTTCTGTTCGTCAGTTCCCAAGCTTTTACACTAGGACGTGTGTAAAAAAATTCAACAGGGGAAAGTTAACATGTCTGATCTTTCATTTTGTTTTTCTTCTTCCCTCTTACCGCACAGGCTGAGAGCTTAGTGAAATATGTAGCCAGCGCTGGAAGCTGGCATGGGCTGCATAGTTTTTCAGAGGCATCAGCCAGGGGTTTCAGCTCTGAGCCGTCTCTTCAGGCCGACTCGACGGAAGAAATCGGGTGAGTAAAATCTCCATGAGCAGAAATGTTAGTGTGCCACGCTCTGTTGCGCGATTGGATGCTTTCAAGCTTCACATGGATTATATTTACGGTGTATATTTTCTACTGATGCTGCAACATTTTTCCAGGTTCAAGGGGCATGGCATGCTGGCTCCATTTACAGCTGGATGGCAGAGCACCGATGTGCATCCCCTGGTTATCGATAGATCTGAGGTTCTGGGCCCTTCCATTGCTTTAATGTTCACTTGTCTGTAAATTGCAGTGATTGTAACTTGAAAGTTCTATCTTACACTCCGCAACTCATATTACAGGGTGCATATGTCTATGATATCAATGGGAAAAAGTATATAGATGCTCTTGCAGGACTCTGGTGTACTGCTTTAGGTATGTGCACCGCACGATCCGTGGAGCCAGATTTTACTACATACCAGAAAATTGTTGCATTATTTAGTTGATGCTAGTTGTATCACATCTTCTTTTTTTTTCTCCATGGCCCTAGTGGGGTAGTCAAACTTAAATTTTATGTTCACTTGTAATAATTTCAGTTCTAAGAGCTTTTACATGCATTTAAGTAATTCCCAGATAATGTAGGGGCAGTGCACTGGACACTTGGGTTAGCAAGAGTAAACAAAGTTTTGCACAAAACTGAATCACTTACTACATTTTTGCTCGGAAAAAACTTACTCCTACCATTGACTGATTGCACTTAATAAAAGGGCTGGCTATTCCTATTTCAAATTAGTACCAAGATGAAGAAGAAATTACTTTCATGTTCTGTTAGCATTGAGTGATTGACAAAAAACTACCACTTTAGGGGTTTGCGTCCCACAGAACAGCCGCTTTAAAAAAAGTGACCAAAAACTACCAAAATTTTCTAATTTCATGACTAAAAACTACCACTTTCAGATAATGTCCAGTTTAGACAATTTAAACGTGTTTATGACAAGCAGGGCCCATCTGTCAGCGTCAACCTCCTTCTTCTTCCTTCTCTCTGTGGCATTTTTCCAAACACCTTGTGTGCGCACCTGCGCGCCACCTCCGCCGCCGTCCACCGGGCTCAGCAGGGAGGGCCCGGCGTCGCGCCCCC
>NW_024120488.1:0-24907 GCF_003073215.2 Triticum urartu
TTCATAATCAGAGGGGTAATAATATGCATATAGGATCTGAACATATGATCTTCCACCAATTAAACCAACTAGCATCAACTACAAGGAGTAATTAACACTACTAGCAACCTACTAGCACCAATCCCGGACTTTGAGACAAGAATTGGATACAAGAGATGAACTAGGGTTTGGAGATGAGATGGTGCTGGTGAAGATGTTGATGGAGATTGCCCTCTCCCGATGAGAGGAGCGTTGGTGATGACGATGGTGATGATTTCCCCCTCCCGGAGGGAAGTGTCCCCGGTAGAACAGCTCTACCGGAGCCCTAGATTGGTTCGCCAAGGTTCCGCCTCGTGGCGGCGGAGTCTCATCCTGAAAGGTTTCTTATGATTTTTTTCTCATCGAAAGACTTCATATAGGAGAAGATGGGCGTCGGAGAGCCACCAGGGGGCCCACGAGGTAGGGGGGCGCGCCCAGGGGGGAGGGGCGCGCCCCCCACCCTCGTGAGCAGGGTGTGGGCCCCCTGGCCTTCATCTTTGGCAACGATTTTTCTTTATTTATTTTAAGATATTCCGTGGAGTTTTAGGACTTTTGGAGTTGCGCAGAATAGGTCTCCAATATTTGCTCCTTTTCCAGCCAAAATTCCAGTTGCCGGTATTCCCCCTCTTCATGGTAAACCTTGTAAAATAAGAGAGAATAGCCATAAGTATTGTGACATAATGTGAAATAACAGCCCATAATGCAATAAATATTAACATAAAAGCATGACGCAAAATGGACGTATCAATGAACTAGGACGTGCTTCATGATATTGAAGATGGATGGTGAGAACACCAGCTTCAAACTGACAAGACATTGCGCCACATCACTCCTTAACCTTGGTAGGATTTCTGGATCGATCACCTTCTAAGAGATTGGATTGAGGAATGCACATAGCTTCACAATGGCTAATCAAACGTTTTCCGATAGAAGCCCTCTCAATGCAACCGGAAGCAGTTGCGTCATAATCACGTGGTAGTCAAGAGACTTTAGGTTCTGGAAATTTTTCTCCGGCATATCTATTATTCCCTTTATATTTGATGAGAAACCAGATGGGACCTTCATACTGAGTAGGCATTCAAAGAAGATTTTCTTCTCTTCTTTGGTAAGAGCGTAGCTGGCAGGACCTTCATACTGCTTTGGAGGCATGTCGTCTTTTTCGTGCAAACGTTGCAGGTCCTCCCGTGCCTTCGGTGTATCTTTTGTCTTCCCATACACGCCAAGAAGCCTAGCAGGTTCACGCAAAGGTTCTTCGTCACGTGCATCACGTCGATTGAAGAGCGGACCTCTAGGTCTTTCCTGTAGGGTAGGTCCAAAAATAAAGATTTGTTCTTCCACATGGGTGCGCGTCCCTCAGCGTCATTCGGAATAGATAGTCCGCCGAGACCCTTTCCAAAGATTACGTGTAAAGCATTAACCATAGCAAGTACGTGATCACCGGTACAGATGGCGGGCTTCTTCCGGTGACCTACCTTGCCATTGAAATGCTTGCCTTTTTTCGACATTGATGGTTGGTCGGAAGAAATCTACGATTCTCCAGGTACACAGTCTTCCTACATTTGTCTAGGTATATACTTTCGGTGTCAGCTAAGTAGTGTGTGCATGCGTGGTATCCCTTGTTTGTCTATCCTGAAAGGTTACTGGGAGTAGGCCAATTGATGGTTACAAACAGCAACGCATGCAAGTCAAATTCCTCATGTCTGTGCTTATCCCACACATGTACGCCATTTCCATTCCACAACTGTGAAAATTCTTCAACTAATGGCCTTAGATACACATCAATGTGGTTGCCGGGATACTTAGGGTCTTGGGTGAGAACTGATATCATAATGAACTTCTGTTTCATGCACATCCAAGGAGGAAGGTTATAGATACATAGAGTCATGGACCAGGTGTTGTGAATGCTACTCTCCTCCCCGAAAGGATTAATGACATCTGCGCTTAAATCAAACCATACGTTCCTTGTGTCACCTGCAAACTCCTCCCAGTACTTTCTCTTGATTTTTCTCCACTGCGATCCGTCAGCGGGTGCTCTCAACTTCCCGTCTTTCTTACGGTCCTCTCTGTGCCATCGCATCAACTTGGCATGCTCTTTGTTTCTGAACAGACATTTCAACCGTAGTTTTATAGGAGCATACCACACCACCTTGGCAGGAACCCTCTTTCTGGGGGGCTCGCCGTCAACATCACTAGGGTCATCTCATTTGATCTTATACCCAATGCACCGCATACCGGGCATGCGTTCAAATCCTCGTACGCACCGCGGTAGAGGATGTAGTCATTAGGGCAGGCATGTATCTTCTGCACCTCCAATCCTAGAGGGCATACGACCTTCTTTGTTGCGTACGTACTGTCGGGCAATTCGTTATCCTTTGGAAGCTTTTTCTTTAATATTTCCAGTAGCTTCTCAAATCCTTTGTCAGGCAGACCATTCTCTGCCTTTCACTGCAGCAATTCCAGTACGATACCGAGCTTTGTGTTGACAATCTTCGCAATTGGGGCACAACCCTTTTTTGTGATCCTCTAACATGCGATCGAACTTCAGCTTATCCTTTTCACTTTCACACTGTCTCTTTGGATCAACAATGACCCGGCGGAGATCATCATCGGGAACATCGTCTGGTTCCTCTTAATCTTCAGCTTCCCCCATTGCAGCATCACCATATTCAGGGCGCACATAGTTGTCATCATCCTCTTATTCTTCGCTGTCTTCCATCATAACCCCTATTTCTCCGTGCTTGGTCCAAACATTATAGTGTGGCATGAAACCCCGATAAAGCAGGTGGGTGTGAAGGATTTTTCTGGTCAGAGTAAGACTTCGTATTCCCACATATAGGGCGTGGACAACACATAAAACCATTCTGCTTGTTTGCCTCGGCCACTCCGAGAAAATTATGCACGCCCTTAATGTACTCGGAGGTGTGTCTGTCACCGTACATCCATTGTCGGTTCATCTGCGTGCATTATATATAATTAAGTGTGTTAAAAACCATTACAGAAGATCATGAATAGATAAGCGATCAAATTAATATAAGTTCATCATCACATTAAAACCAAAGTACATACATAGTTCTCATTGAACAACATATAGCTCTCCAGAGCATCTAATTAAATCATACATTGAAACTATGTAAAACATTTCAATGCAATAAAAAATGCGATCATAATCGCAACCAAGATAACAATTGATCCAACGACATAATGATACCAAGCCTCGGTATGAGTGGCATATTTTCTAACCTTTCTAATTTTCAAGCGCATTGCATTCATCTTGATCTTGTGATCATCGACGACATCCGCAACATGCAGCTCCAATATCATCTTCCCCTCCTTATTTTTTTATTTTTTCCTTCAAGTAATTGTTTTCTTCTTCAACTAAATTTAACCTCTCGACAATAGGGTCGGTTGGAATTTCCGGTTCACATACCTCTTAGATAAAAAATATATTTCACGTTGGTCGGCATAATTGTCATAAACAATAAATGAATCAAATAGTTATAAAAGATAATATATACCACATCCGAATCATATACAGGACGAGGGCCGACGGAGGCGGATACCAAAACCATCGCACTATATAATAACAAACAATAATAAAAGTAAGAAAATGCGATCATAATCGCAACCAATGTAACAATTGATTCTATCTCTCCCTTCTTGTTCAATATTGCAGCTAAATGTTTGTCCAAAATGGTGCGTCAAACGCAGAATAATGGATTGATTACTGGGCTTGCCCCTGAATTAGTGGAAAATGGTGTGGCCATCTTGCAATATGCTGATGATACAGTGATATGCATTGAGCATGACCCTGAGAAATCTTTAAATATGAAAATGTTGCTCTATATGTTTGAATTAATGTCAGGATTGAAAATCAATTTTCAGAAAAGTGAGATTTTGTGTGTTGGTGGGGATGATAATATTCCGACAACATACGCTGATATGTTTAACTGTCAAATTGGACACTTTCCCATGAAATACCTGGGGGTGCCAGTGAGCTACTCAACTTTAAGAGGAGTGGATTGGGAATTTTTGGAAGAAAGGTATATTAAAAGATGCGAATCCGGTTTAGGGAGTAATGCTTCTTCGGGAGGCAGACTTACTTTGCTTAACGCTAATATCTCTAGCATTGCCTTTTACTATCTATCCATGTTCTTGCTGTCAAAAACTATGATTGCAAGACAGGATAAGCACAGAAGGGGATTTTTCTGGCAAGTCTCTAAGAATAGGAAAAGGTATTATTTGGTCAAATGGACCAGGATCTGTCTATCTAAAAACAAAGGGGGCTGGGAGTTAAAGACTTGCATAAACAGAATCTCAGTTTGCTCGCCAAGTGGTGGTCGAAACTGGAGACTAAAAAGGGTTTATGGCAAGATATTATTAAGGCTAGATATTTTCAAAGAGATACTATTGCCTCGATTAAAGGGAAAACCAGCGACTCCCCCTGTTGGAAGGCAATAATGAAAGTAAAAGATCTCTATATGGCAGGTAGACGTGTGGTGATACAATCTGGTAATATTGCCAGACTTTGGAAGGATCCTATTGGGGATCAAGTTCCATTTTGTGAACAATTTCCCAGATTGTTCTCTATATGCATTTTTCCTGAATGTACTGTCAAAACTTGTCTTACGGCTGATCCCATGTCTTTCTTTCGAAGAAGGCTAAACCATGAAATGGGGGAACAGTGGCATCAGATAGTGGATACAGTCAGTAAGATTTGCGTTTCTAGTGAGGATGACAAAATCAAATGGGGGTTGGGGTCTAAAACTTATTTCACCACCCGCTCAGTTTACACTTTCTTGGAAAAGCATATTGTGGGGTGTGACTATAACTGGATCTGGAGGGCAAGTATACCTCTGAAGATCCAAATTTTTATGTGGCAACTATCACAAAATGCTATTTTAACTAGAGATGTAATGAAGCACAGGGGGTGGAAAAAAGATCCAAAATGCTCCTTTTGTGCAGCAAAAGAGACATCCCAGCATCTCTTTTTTACCTACCCAGTGGCCAGGGTAACTTGGAGAGCAGTGGCTTGTATGTTTGGGACTGACTTATGCCCAAATAATCTATGGCAAGCATATGTATGGTGCCACTCGTTTTTCCCAGAAGGGGTAGTTTTTTACACAGTGGGCATTGCTGCCATATGTTGGGCGATTTGGACGTGTCGTAACAGAGTTATATTCAAATTTGTACCTCTGAGAAACCCTTTTGAACGCATTTTCTCTACTTTTGCTCTCCTTTGTTACTGGGCAGGGTTGATGAAACAGCACAAGGATGCAGAGGACTTGAGGAATGGAGCGAACATGTTGAAGAGCAATGCTTCAAGACTGATGCAGATCTGTGCCGTGGCGCATCGGGATGAGGGAGCCTGCTGAGGCCAGAACAAATGAAGAAGACCAAGTACAAACGAGGTGGTTCCTGCTGCTGTTGCTCTCAGAGGGAAGCTGTTTATGCGGGTTTTGAGTGGGTTGGGTGATTAGGCCCTTTTATCCTTGCTTACTTAAAACAGTCTGGTAGTTTTGGTTTGATGTTGTGATGTAATGGTGTCGCCGGGTTTTCGCCCCACAGTAGGTAATCTCGATGGCGAGTGCTTACAGTGGGTTTCCCGGCGATGCCTGAACTCGCTTTCCCCTTTCCCGCCTCTTTCTCTGGACATTTGATGTATTTCCGTTATGTCGCAGTAATGGAAAGGGGTAATGCCCGGTTCAAAAAAAATTGATCTAAATCATACAAGTAAGAATTTTTTTCTTTTGGAAAGAAGATAATAACAAGAGGCTCAGCACGGTGGTGCCGGCGACGAGATCAGCGCGGGCGACCGATGGCGGTGAAGACGGGGACGGGACGTGACGAACCGCTAAATCTAGACAAATCTTGAGGAAAATGGAGTTTGGAGGTCGAGCTTGGAGAGGAGAAAGCTTAAGTAGTGTGGCTCGGGCATTTCATCGAACACCTCATGTGCATAGGAGGTGAGCTAGAGCACCACAAAGCCCTCCCCACGCCGGTCAGAAAAAATAGAGCAGTGGAGTGCTCTGCTCGCGGGCGAGGGGGTATATATAGCCACATCATTGGTCCTGGTTCGTGGCTGGAACCGGGACCAATGGATGTGGGCCAGGAGCGAGTCCCATTGGTCCCGGTTCATTTTTGAAACCGGGGTAAAAGGGTCCTGTCGGGGATATACCCCGCGGTATGACCCGGCCGGAGATATGACCCGGCTGGGACTTGGTATTTCATTGGTAATCCGGCAGATTGTTTAAACCAGAGGTTAAGTAGCGGGAATAGTTAAGCAAGTTAAGCCGGCGAACACAGTCATGTAAGCCGGCGGACACAGTCATGTAAGCCGGTAGATACAGTCATGTAAACCCGGCAGACACAGTCATATGAGCCAGAAGGTTAAGCAGACAGTCAAGTCAGACAGTTAAGCCGGACAGTTAAGCCGGACAGTTAAGCCAGACAGTTAAGCCAGACAGTTAAGCCAAATTGTAGGTTAACAGTTAAGAAGCCCAAAACGTTAAAGAAAGCCCATGGAGAGAAGCCCATGGAGAGAAAACATAATAGTTAAGTCTTAAGTTCGAGTTGGACTCTACATGTAACCCGCCCCTTCAACATATATAAGGAGGCGCAGGGCACCCCAAGAGGGGAGGGGGAATAATCATTAAGCCTAGACACAACTAGGAGAGCCGGAGTTACGGTGACTCCCTCATGATGATAATGAGACCTAGCCACAAACAGCCCCGTTCCCGCCCCTTTAAGTTTGCCCCATTCCCTCGTCCTCTCCTCTCTCAAGCGTCTCCCCAAGAACCAGAGGCTCGGCGTCGGGCTGCCGGATTCAGGCTGGCTCCCTCGTTTCCGTCTGGTGGGATCCTTCCCCACCCTCTCCTCATGCCATCGATGACGGTATTGCCCCCGTTCTTCTCTCTCTTGGTTCTCCTTCTTGGATCTAGGTTTTGGGGCTATACTCGTTGCATCCCTCGATTTAGTTGTTGATTCGAGGCTTAGGAAGGACCTGGGAGACTGCTAGACTAGGGTGTTTGTCGATTAGGTGTAGAAATATGATCTTGTGCATCTCCGGTAGTACCGAATCTTGCCGCGGTAGGTGTCAGCCCGCTGACAACCGCTCTAGCGGTACTACCGCTGTACCCTAGTAGTACTACCGCTGTACCCTAGTGGTACTACCGCTTACAGCGGTACTACCGCTTTGGTGCATGGTACTACCGCCCTGAGATGCTATTGCTCCTATTTCTATACCTAATTCTTTTTTTTGGCCGTCGTTCTTCCCTGGCTTATGCTCTCTTGCTTTTGTGGCCTTTGTGTGCATGTGCTTTCAGGTGGTAGTAGCTCCGGGCATCAGGCTCGTCGCAGGAATCCAGACCATGCAACAGGTTCCAAGCGCTTTCGCTTGTCAGATGCTCCAGGGTCTGCTGCTGGTGGTGGTGAGGGTGTCTCTTCTAAGCCGCCAAAGCGCAGGGCCAAGGTTCCAACATCAAAGATCTCCGCTGGACGCAAGCCTGCTAATCTGATGTCTGCCATGGAGTTTTGCACCAAGATGAAGCACAATCCCTATCATGTGGTTCCAGAGCCTGCTCTTCAGAGGCGTCCATTTTGGAACAGGTTTCAATAGTCAATATACCATGATGTCTTGAAGAAAAAGAAGAACCTGTTTGTGAAGGCCAAGTCTATCGGTCTCACACACATGGAGAAGGACCTGCCATACTTTGGGAATGCTTTGCAGAGGTGTGAGGAGTTGGACATCAAGAGGATCATCACCTTCAACAAAGACTTTGATGCTGAGCTCGTGGCCCAGTTCTTTGCCACCGTTGACTTTTTGCATGATCCGACCCGTACTCTGTCTTGGATGACCAATGGTTGTCGTCTGTCCGCACCATGGAAAGATTTCATGGTGAGCTTGACGTACAATGATGAGGGTGCCCAGACCCCACTTAGGTTTCGCCCTCATAAGGAGGTTGCTGCTACTCACAAGGAAAAGCTTTGGCCCTATTCTACCAGGAAGGTGTCTGAGACTGGAAAGATTAATTATGAGCTATGGCCCTTTCTAGACATCATGCATCGGATCTTCCGGAACTCCCTATTCCCTCGGATTGGCAACTTGGATCAGGTGCCCTCTTACCTTGTGGATATGCTTCTGTTCTGTCAAGAACATCAGGGCTCTCAGCAGGTGCTGGATGTGTCACATGTGATGTGGTCTGAGCTTCACTCTGCTGTCATGGGGCGCAAGTGCATCATCTATGGCCCCTATCTTATGCAGCTTATCGAGGACACTTGGGCAGCCCAGTTTCCAGATGATGAGCTTGTCACAGACAACATGGTGTCTCATGACACTATCGAGCTACGTCAGAAGGAGAAGTGGAGTTCGTCTACTCTGGCACCTCCTGTGCAGGAGACTGTCCTATCTGATGAGGAGGAGGAGGATGATGATGGGCCGGAGTATGAGCCCCCATCTGAAGAGCCCTCTTGGGCGAATAAACTCAAAAGGAAGATGAAGCGTCTGTTCTGCTTCCAGGCGAAAGGCTGGTACAAGGCTCACAAGGAGGCCAAGATGGCTCGTCGTCGTGACAAGGCCATTATGAGACAGGTTGGCCTTGAGGTTGCTGATGGCTCTGAGGAGTGGATCACTGATGAGGAGTCTTGGATTATAGTGCATTGCCCGTGGTCTGACACTGAGGAGGACACCGGCGTTCGCGCTTCTCTCCGTGCTGCAGAGGCCTCTGAGGAGGAGGAGAAGGAGGATGACTGGTGATGCCATGGAGACCTACTACCATCGTGGGTCGTGTCGTCCCTTATGGTGTCTCATGACACTATCGAGCTACGTCAGAAGGAGAAGTGGAGTTCGTCTACTCTGGCACCTCCTGTGCAGGAGACTGTCCTATCTGATGAGGAGGAGGAGGATGATGATGGGCCGGAGTATGAGCCCCCATCTGAAGAGCCCTCTTGGGCGAATAAACTCAAAAGGAAGATGAAGCGTCTGTTCTGCTTCCAGGCGAAAGGCTGGTACAAGGCTCACAAGGAGGCCAAGATGGCTCGTCGTCGTGACAAGGCCATTATGAGACAGGTTGGCCTTGAGGTTGCTGATGGCTCTGAGGAGTGGATCACTGATGAGGAGTCTTGGATTATAGTGCATTGCCCGTGGTCTGACACTGAGGAGGACACCGGCGTTCGCGCTTCTCTCCGTGCTGCAGAGGCCTCTGAGGAGGAGGAGAAGGAGGATGACTGGTGATGCCATGGAGACCTACTACCATCGTGGGTCGTGTCGTCCCTTTTGGTGTCTTGCTGCCAAAGGGGGAGAGTTAGGGATTTGCCTTAGGTCTTGTGTTGGCGTGTTTGTGTTCTCGTGTCTCGTGTTCATGTTTTCGTGTCTCGTGTTCGTTGTGTTCGTTCGTTTTCGTTCGCTTTCTTTCGGCTGTGAGCAAGACCATATGGTGTAAGACAGATGTGAACTACCCTATCCTATCTCTTTAGTATCAAGTACCCTAGTATATTGTGAGAGGCTTCATCCTCAGCATTTATATTAGTGCCCTCATGCTCGTCCTTGCTTAGTTGTACTCGTTGTTATTTTCTTATGCAAGGATGTTGCCTGCCTACAAAATATAGGGGGAGTTTGATCCCAAAGATGTGCACATAGCCTTTCATGCTAATTCCTTGGTGCACATCTCTAGGGGGAGCCCGTCTATATTTTGTTAGAAGGGGATTGCTTATTTTCAGTCACTTTTTGTGCAAATTCCGTGTTGTCATCAATCCACCAAAAAGGGGGAGATTGTAAGGGCATATTTATCCCTCAAGTGGTTTTGGCGATTGATGACAATACGTTTGCGGACTAATCGTGTGCACTAAGTGTTTCAGGGGCACTTTGCGATTGTTCCCCTCGAGGACTTCACTTTAGACGGATTATTTTCCTTCGTTTCTTTTCGGTGGAATTGAGTCGTAGGGATAACCGTACTATCAAGAGGGGATCCGTTTCAGAAGAGTATGGGCAGAATCATCACGTACACTTTTTCCTTGCACCCTCGCTGTCTTCCTGCTTGTTGGCATTTCCGTGTTGTGCAAAACAAGGGGTGCCTTGTGCTACACGGTAGTATCGCGGCCAGGGCGGTAGTACCGCCAACCGGCGGTAGTATCTCTTGTTAGTACCGCTAGTACTACCGCCCCTGCTGTGGTCTCGAATTTTTCGTGTCGGGTTTTTCGTAAAAGACCACGCAGGGGGTGGTAGTAGGGACAGCAGTAGGGCACGGTAGTACCGCTTGTTTAAGCGGTAGTACCGCTCCTACGTTCGCTCCGACTGTCGCACAGCTCATTGCCCTTCTCTGTTTGTCCAGCGGCTATAGGGAGCAGCAGTACCGCTCACTAGCGGTAGTACCGCCCGCAGGGCGGTAGTACCATTTGTGTGCGTGAGCTTCTTCTTCCTCAGCCCTGGTTGACCTATGTCCGCTTGCCACAGCGGTAGTACCGCTGCTAGCGGTACTACCGCTCCTTCTACGGTAATACCGCCCAGATGCGGGTTGCGGGTTGCACAACGGTTGGATATGTCCCCCCACTATATAAAGGGGTCTTCTTCTTCAAGAAGACTCACCTCTTCCCCCAAAAAGATCCATTAATGCTCCAAACTCCATTTTCGTACGATCTCTCTCCCTAGCCAATCAAACTTGGTGATTTGCTCGGGATTGGTTGAGAAGACCCCGATCTACACTTCCACCAAGAGAAATTTGATTCCCCCACTAATCCCTAGCGGATCTTGTTACTCTTGGGTGTTGAGCACCCTAGACGGTTGAGGTCACCGTGGAGCCATATTCCATTATGGTGAAGCTTCGTGGTGTTGTTGGGAGCCTCCGATTAAGTTGTGGAGATTGCCCCAACCTTGTTTGTAAAGATCCGGTCGCCGCCTTCAAGGGCACCAATAGTGAAATCACGGCATCTCGCATTGTGTGAGGGCGTGAGGAGAATACGGTGGTCCTAGTGGCTTCTTGGGGAGCATTGTGCCTCCACACCGCTCCAACGGAGACGTACTTCCTCTCAAAAGGAAGGAACTTCGGTAACACATCCTCGTCTCCACCGGCTCCACTCTTGATTATCTCGTACCTTTACTTGTGCAAGCTTATTTGTGTTATTTCCCTTACTTGCTAGTGTGCTTGTTGTTGTTGCATCATATAGGTTGCTCACATAGTTGCATGTCTAGACAACCTACTTTGATGTAAACTTTAATTTGGTAAAGAAAAGTTAAAAATTGTTAGTTGTCTATTCACCCCCCCCCCTCTAGTCAACTACATCGATCCTTTCAGCTCTGTTTTCTACTAGTGCATGCATGCAAACACCTGAACCGAATGTCATGTGGCAATAGCTCTAACTCTTTAAGTGATGGGGATAGAAGCGTCACATCGCATGCATCTTCTAGTGAACGAAATCAAACACCGGAGATCGGAGCGTGCTTCGCCAGTTTTCAGTTGTGTTGACATCATATTTTGGCATTGTCAAAAGCATAATAAAGAAGGCCTCAAATGAAAAAGTTCTCAAAGTGAGAAAGTTTCATATCATCGAAAGAAGAAACTTTGATATTTAGGTCATAGCCATCCGATCTCATCTCTAAGGCCGAAATTGTGTTCGAAGTACTGAGATTTTGTATCCAAAACACTTTTCGGCTGATTATGCTCCAAGACGGCCTCATATGGAAGACTGGTCTACACCAATTGTCTTCGTCTCGTCTCATCGAAACGATCGATTTTGATATAAAGATTGTCCCAATCCGAGGTCGTATGCAAAAATTAGAGCCCGCACAGCGCGACCCTCCTTTGAGCAAAATATGACGCCCGGACCAGACACACATGTGGGTATGTCTGATGAGCTGCGTGAATAATTAGTTGTTTTGCGCGAGCGATTTGGCTCTGGAGATGGCCTTGAATTGAAAAGCGTTCAACATGAAAGTTGTTCGTCTCGTCGAAACGAGTAAATATGATTTTGGGCGCATTTTCATCGAAGGTTGTTACTGCCACAAAATTGACCCGCAAGGTGCAGCCAGGTTGTAAACCGAACAGTTTTAAAAAGTTCGGATTTCTAGTTGGACCCAAACTAGAGTTTTGAACGTGAATTAAAATTTTTTCTTGCACGGTAAGTCTAGCCGCCTCTTATATACATGAGGGTTGATGGCCAATTGAAACAACACACAATCGCAAAAACCCATCTACAAAATTTCATCTCCTACCCTAGTTTTCTGCTTCTCGTTCATCGGTGTTCTTTGCTTTAGAGAGCTTCCATGTACGAAGTCCTAGGGGCGGGCGAATCGACCTAGGGCAGCCCATCACCGCCGTGCGTTCAGATGGGGTCCTTCCTGACCGCGTGGGGTTTCGGGTCTTCAAAATCGTTCGCCGGATTGTCTTGGGTATCGCGCTTTTGGTGAGCCTTCTTCGGCGACGTGTCCTGCATATCGCACTCGACGCCGAGAGTACACGATGACGTGTTCGTGTGTGAACAAGTTGACGGGGCATCATTTTCTGATTCACTGGGACCAGACGACAACTTCTAAAGTGACAAGATCGATAGTGCGTACCAACGTACTCACATGGATCGAGCTGTCACCAAGTGTACCCAGGCTACTCGGGGAAACGCACGGCCAGAGACCACGGAAAGAAGTTTCCGGCCCTAGCCTAGACACGGCCACACGAGCCGGCCAGTTCCAACGCACGTCCGGCCGCCCGCCGAGACCAGCCAAACTAGCCAGCTAGCTTTGGAATTCACCGGCCGGAGAACGTACGCAAGTACTCCTACCTCTCGCACCGTAGAACGGTAGCGGTACGAGTCCGGGCACGTTTCGTGCCGCCATACTCATCAGCATTCGGCGTGCGGCGACGGACGGACGGACTGTGAACGCGAGGCAACGACAACAACGTGAGGAAAAGACGTCGCCGGTTTGGTGCTTGACCACACGGGCATTGCTAGCTGAAGTGCACGCACGCGCGCATGCACGTTTCTCCGAACTTGGACCGGTCGGTCGTCGAGGCATCGGTCGTGAACAGGCATATTCTGCTAGAGGCGCGCACAAAGAATCGCATGTGCATATCCTGATCCTGGGATCTCTTGCCCTCTCCATCTCTATGTGGACACCCCTGATTGCGACGATGGACAAGAGAAAGCCCTCAGAGCAACTCCAACGGACAGACCCAAACGGACGACGTTTTTATTTTTTTTTGTCTGTTTGGGTCGGCGCCCGCCCGTCGTTCGTTTTTTTAGTTTTGGATCGGCAGTGCGTCTAACGGCCCGACTCATTTCATGACCGCGCGCGCGTTTTAAATCATGTTGTCGCCCTGGTTTTGGCGCACCAGCGCACGAGGGAAAGCGGCCTAGCGCACGCTGGTTTTGACGCTCCAGCGCGCGGGAAAGGTTCGTGCGCGCGCCGCGGCCGACGCTCGTTATAAAGAAGGCGCTCCCTCCACACTCTGTCCGCCGCCCACTCTAGCCGCCTCTGTGCCACCATGTCGATCCGCCGCCTGGGCACTTCGGATTTTCACGGAGTCCGCGAGCGCCACTCCGGCGCCTTCTCCTCCGAGATCTGGTTTCGCGAGAAACGTCTCATCCTCGGCATCTTCGACACCGCAGAGGGGACGGCCCGCGTGCACGACGCGACGGCGTGGCGCCTTCTGAGGCCTCGTCGGGATATGAATTTTCGCAACGTGTCGAGCCAGCGGGCGTAGGATCTGGCGCCTCTCCCGCGGTTTTTCACCGACGAGGATCGTCGTGTCCACCGGAGGCGGCAGCGTCGCCTCGCCATCGCGGAGAAGGACGTGAAGTCTTGATGGTGTGGCGCGGAGGCTTTCCGTAGGACATCGTCGACGAGCGCCAGTTCTACAAGCAAAGGAGGTTGGAGAGGGACGCGAGGAGGAGGGAGCGAGCCGCCTATCGGGAGGACAAGCGTTCGCGGAAGCAGGCAGCTCAATTGAAACTGAAGCTACGAGAAACGGCGGGTTGGGACTTTGAAGACGAGGCGTATGCTGACGCCTGCATTCAGACGTCGGAGGAGGACATTACCGAGTTGGAGTCAGAAAGCGACGAGTAGTGGTATTTTTTTTATCTATGTACGCTAGAACTATATATGTATCATTTTTATCTGAAAAAATGGCCAGCGGCGTCGGCGACGTAGCAGGCGGGCGAGGGTGTGAATCCAATGTGCCACCGACCAACGGACCCGGTGAGGAAAGAGGACGAGCGTGCGCGTCCATCTTGTATCCGCGCCGACGCAAATCAGACTGAAAAATGGCTCGGAAATGAATCGACAAGCGGACGAAACCAGACACGCGTTTGTTTGAATCGGCACGTTAGGCCGATTTGTTCTGTCCGCGTCGACCCAAACAAACGGCTGCAAACGAAATGAGTCGCTCTGTTGGATTGCTCTCATGGCCTCATCTACTGACCGCCGACGGCGACGCGAAACCATGGTTTAACAACAGCGAAAGGTGTAATGGGCTTTGCATGCATGATTATCTTTTTGGCAGCTAAAGTAGACGCTGGAAATGGATCGTATCCTGGAGACTTGGGCAGGTCTTCCTTTCTGCGGGTCCGCTTGCTTGCTTGACAAGACCGGCCGGGAGAAGGAAACTTGCATGCCGTGGAAAAAGGGTCCACATGGGCACGTCGTAGGTTATACTGGCCGGAGCAAAGCATTACTCTACCTATGGTCTCTCCCTAGGTCCAAGTCCAGGCCCTTGGTTTGTTATTCTGTTTGCTGGATATAATTGTGTATTAACCTAACTGGGTGATAGACACGTCGCACCGAACAGGAATGCATGATTGCATTACTTTAGGCCAGTGCCAGGGTCCAGACATATACTTTCTCCGTTTCTAAATCTAAGTTTTTTTTATAAATTACACTATAAACTATATATGAATGTATATAATTATATTTTAGGGTGTAGATTTACTCATTTTGCTTCGTATGTAGTTCACAGTGAAATATCTAAAAAGACTTATATTTAAAAATGGAGGAAATATATAGCTTATGCGTACTATCAATAATTATTAACATTTTCTGGCGCACGTAGTGGAAGCAAACTCCAGCGGGACGTTTGCTTCTGTAACGTGTTGCCAAGCTAGCTGCGCCCGCATGCTCGATGAGGAGAGCATGCCTGATGGCAGGTTTAATGTTTGTTTGAGAGAGCCCCGGGTTTAAATTGATTGGAGACTGGAGTCTTGGGCTAAACGCCGGATAGGTTTAATATACGTATGTTCACATCAGTGATATTTTTCCTCTAGGTTGTCACAGTCAACTGGTAAGTAGTGTTAGCCAAGTTAAGCTAGCTGCCACACCTGCGCGTGTCCGATGAGGTGAGCACCAGGATTTGTTTAGTGGATGTTTAGGCTCGACGCCGGTTATAGTGTAATTTTTTACAAAACATGAACATCGCATACAATAACGTATATCAAATTATGTTTAGACCATATCACATTACATCATACCCTGCAAAAACAACTTAGCATCCTATATTTTGTTGCCGTAAGTTCTACGTGGCTGCTACGGGCTTTTAAAAAGAATCGTTATTACCTATGGCAAAACCACAACGGTGATTCGTCAAATTTGCTGTTTTAACCTTTTTCAAGGACCGTCCATAGTCAAATTCGATTCAACTAAAGTAGGAGAAACAGACACCCGCCAGCCACCTTTATCAAAACTAGTTGCATGTCAGTCGGTGGAACCGGTCTCATGTGCGTGGACATGTAAGGCCGATACGTGCCGCTTCATCCCACAATACCGCCGAATCAAAATAAGACGTTGGTGGTAAGCAGTATAACTAACATCGCTCACAACTCTTTGTGTTCTACTCGTGCATACATCTACGCATAGACCTGGCTCATGATGTCACTGTTGGGTATCGTTGCATGGAAAAAAAATCTATGCACACGTAATGATCTATCCATGGAGATGCATAACAACGAGGGGGAGCGTGTGTCTACGTTCCCTCTTAGACCGTAAGCGGAACCGTTTCACAACGTGGTTGATGTAGTCGAACTTCTTCGTGCTTCAACTGATCAAGTACCGAACGCGCGTCGCCTCTGCGTTCTGCACACGTTCAACTCGGTGATGTTTCTCGCCTTCTTGATCAAGCAAGACGTCGAGATAGTAGATGAGTTCCGTCAGCACGACGACGTGGTAACGATGATGGTGAAGTGATCTCCACAGGGCTTCGCCTGGGCACTACGAAAATATGACCGGAGGTGTAAACGGTTGAGGGGCGCGCCACGGCTAACAATTGATCTGGTGTGTGCTAGACGCCCCTTCCCATATATATATATATATATATATATATGTTTCCCCAAGGGGGAAGGAAAGAGGGGGGGGAGGAAAGGAAGTGGGAATCCTAATCCACACTTTCTTTCCCTTCTCCCCTTTCTTCTCCTCCTTAGGCCGGCCCATATGGGGGGCGCACCAGCCCCTTGTGGCCGGTGTGTTTCCCCTCTTGGCCCATAAGGCCCATATCTTTTGTCGGGGGGTCCCGAAACCCATTTCGGTGATCCGATAAGTACCCGGCAACCCCTGAAACATTTCTGGTGTTCGAATACCATCGTCCTATATATCAATATTTACCTCTCGACCATTTCGAGACTCCTCGTCATGTTCGTGATCTCATCTGGGACTCCGAAGAACATTCGGTCACCAAATCACATAACTCATATAATACTATATCGTCATCGCCCGAAACCCATTTCGGTGATCCGATAAGTACCCGGCAACCCCTGAAACATTTCTGGTGTTCGAATACCATCGTCCTATATATCAATATTTACCTCTCGACCATTTCGAGACTCCTCGTCATGTTCGTGATCTCATCTGGGACTCCGAAGAACATTCGGTCACCAAATCACATAACTCATATAATACTATATCGTCATCGAACGTTAAGCGTGCGGACCCTACGGGTTCGAGAACTATGTAGACATGACCGAGACACCTCTCCGGTAAGTAACCAATAGCGGAACCTGGATGCCTGCTACGTCTTGAGCTTGCGTTGGTTTTCCCCGAAGAGGAAGGGATAATGCAACAGAGTAGCGTAAGTATTTCCCTCAGTTTTTGAGAACCAAGGTATCAATCCAGTAGGAGCCCACGCTCAAGTCCCTCGTACCTGCACAAAGCGATAGCTACTCGCAACCAACGCGATTAGGGGTTGTCAAGCCCTTCATGGTCACTTACAAGAGTGAGATTTGATAGATATAATATTTTTGGTATTTTTGGTATAAAGATGCAAAGTAAAATGTAAAAGCAAAGTAAAAAAGCAAAACAAAATTAAAGTGATGGAGATTGATATGATGGGAATAGACCCGAGGGCCATAGGTTTCACTAGTGGCTTCTCTCAAGAGCATAAGTATTCTACGGTGGGTGAACAAATTACTGTTGAGCAATTGATAGAATTGAGCATAATTATGAGAATATCTAGGCATGATCATGTATATAGGCATCACGTCCGTGACAAGTAGATCGAAATGATTCTGCATCTACTACTATTACTCCACTCATCGACCGCTATCCAGCATGCATCTAGAGTATTAAGTTAAAAACAGAGTAACGCCTTAAGCAAGATGACATGATGTAGAGAGATAAATTCATGCAATATGAAATAAACCCCATCTTGTTATCCTCGATGGCAATGATACAATACGTGCCTTGCTACCCCTTCTGTCACTGGGTAAGGACACCGCAAGATCGAACCCAAACCTAAGCACTTCTCCCATGGCAAGAACTACCAATCTAGTTGGCCAAACCAAACGGATAATTCGAAGAGACTTGCAAAGATAACCAATCATACATAAAAGAATTCAGAGAAGATTCAAATATTATTCATAGGTAGACTTGATCATAAACCCACAATTCATCGGTCTCAACAAACACACCGCAAAAAGAAGATTATATCGAATAGATCTCCACGAGAGAGGGGGAGAACTTTGTATTGAGATTCAAAGAGAGAGAAAAAGCCATCTAGGTACTAACTATGGACCCGAAGGTCTGAGGTAACTAATCACACTTCATCAGAGGGGCTAGGATGATGTAGAAGCCCTCCGTGATGACGGCCCTCTTCCGGCGGAGCACCGGAACAGGCCCCAAGATGGGATCTCGTGGATACAGAAAGTTGCGGCGGTGGAATTAGGTTTTTGGCTCCTGTTCTGATTATTTGGGAGTACGTGTGTATATATAGGAGGAAGAAGTACGTCGGTGGAGCACCGAGGGGCCCACGAGGCAGGGGGCGCGCCCTAGGGGGGGCGCCCCCCACCCTCGTGACTTCCTCTTTGATCCCTGCAGTAGGGTCCAAGTCTCCTGGATCACGTTCGGTGAGAAAATCACGTTCCCGAAGATTTTATTCCGTTTGGACTCCGTTTGATATTCTGTTTATTCGAAACACTGAAATAGGCAAAAAACAACAATTCTGGGCCGGGCCTCCGGTTAATAGGTTAGTCCCAAAAAAATACAAAAGTGGAAAATAAAGCCCAATATAGTCCAAAACAGTAGATAATATAGCATGGAGCAATCAAAAATTATAGATACGTTGGAGACGTATCAATGCCCATAATGGCTCCCACATATTCTACGGAGATCTTTATCGGTCGAACCGTTATGACAACATACACAATTCCCTTTGTCTGTCGGTATGTTACTTGCCCGAGATTCGATCGTCGGTATCTTTATACCTACTTCAATCTCATTACCGGCAAGTCTCTTTACTCGTTCCATAATACATCACCTCGTGACTAACTCCTTTGTCGTTTGCTTGCAAACTTATGATGTGTATTATCGAGAGGGCCCAGAGATACCTCTCTCATACTCAGAGTAACAAATCCTAATCTCGATCTATGTCAACTCAACAAACACCTTCGGAGATACCTGTAGAGCATCTTTATAATCACCCAATTACGTTGTGACGTTTGATAACACACAAGGCATTTCTTCAGTATCCGGGAGTTGCATAATCTCATAGTTGAAGGAATATGTATTTGACATGAAGAAAACAATAGCAATAGAATTAAACGATCATTATGCTAATTTAACAGGTGGGTCTTGTCCATCACATCATTCTCCTAATGATGTGATCCCGTTATCAAATGACAACTCATGGCAATGGTTAGGAAATCTTAACCATCTTTGATCAACGAGTTAGTCTAGTAGAGTCTCAATAGGGACACGGTATTTGTTTATGTATCCACACATGTATTTAGGTTTCCAGTCAATACAATTCTATAATGAATAATAATTTTTTATCATGATTAAGAAAATATAATAATAACCATTTTATTATTGCCTCTAGGGCATATTTCCATCAATCGTTGCCAGGGAAGCCTAACCGATCCACATCGTCAAACTAACACAAGCCGATCGCCAGGGCGTGCACGACCGACCCGAAGGAAGCACCAATGGAACCAAGATCTACAAGACGGTGCCCTAAAGAGGGGAATCGACGTTGAAGACGACACCACCACCCGATACTTCTGCAGGATATAGGCTTTCACCCGACGATCTTGATCCAGGAGTTGAGGATGTGCATATCCCTGACGACGCCTTCAAGGAGGATAACGACACCCACAGCCATCGTCGCCGCCGGCCAGGCTTTCACCCGGAGCAACCACCCCCATGCCCTTCCTCGCCGCCGGTAGAAACGCAGGCGAGCCAGAACAGACCGAGAGAAATCAGATCGGGCGCTCCCCCCGCTGCACGACAATGAGCCCCCCAAGCCATTATTTTTGTTTTCTTTTTTTTTTGAAGGGAAGCCAGTTGTCACTTTATTCAAATGATCGACAGAATTACAATCCTAAGTACATGCTGGATATAATAGTTTCTTTTTTCTTAATTAGGTGATGGATATATCGCACCAAACAGAATGATTGCTATTTTTGGCCACTGCGAAGGATGTACCCAAAACAAATTAACGTCTCGGGCGCGCGTAAAGGTAGCAAACTCGAGCGGGACTTTTTTTTTATGCCACATGAGTAATTCGTCTGTACTCCGTTTGTATTGATTTTCGTTTCATTTTTTGTAAATTAACCTGGTAATTCTATTTTTCTTAATTAATTGATGAGGCAAAACTTTTGCCTCCGTTTTGAAAAGAAAAAACGGGACATTTGCATCTGTATGGGTTGCCAAGGTAGCTAGCTGCACCCCGCATACCTGATGAGGTGAGCAACCAGGTTTAATGTTTGCTTGAGCGAATCCGGGTTTAATTTTATTGAAGTCTTGGACTCAGTAGTATACAAAGGGGGCCCGAGGCACTGGTCTGAGCTGGATCCGTCCCTGTGAGTATACCAATGTTCACGTCAATGATTTTTTCTTCTGGGTTGTCACGGTTATCTAGTGATGTACTATCAACCAATGCATTATGTTACCCAAAAAATGCATTATGTTCAACACAGTACAGGCCAATGCATTTTTGACAGGTCGGAATATATATAGTGGCCGTGTGAGTCAGTACCAATTCAAGCGTCCCTGCTGTTGCGTTGGTGTGATCGGCCGACGGCATTTGGATGCATGCATGGTGCCGAAACGTCCGTGTCGATCCCCTGGTCCGCCTTAGGCTGGTCATAGTGGGAAGTAATTTGAACTAGTGTCATGTATATAATATTAGTTTATGTTACTATTTTTATAGTGCAAAATGTTATAGAAGTAGTATCATATATGATTGTATTTATTAGCTTATAGACTCAACATTTCTTGAGAAGCGCTATGTGATGGTAACATAACATATTACTCCAAATACCTCTCTCCTCTTAATTAGGTGCCACATAAGCAAACTTGTTTTGAGATGCGTTATGTTACTAGCTAAATTACTTTCACTATGACTAGCCTCATGAACGCAAACCCCGACGACACGTTTGTGCTTAGTAATATATAAACATCGTACGTGTTTAGCCAATAATAAGCAACTTCTTGCGTCCCATAATATAAAAACGTTGCGTATGATGGTTAAAGGGACTATGATATTTCCAGCCCACCAGAACCCAAGTTCTGATGCTCGCAATTATTTTTAGATTTATTTCAGGATTTCTGACGATGCGCATTTAGTGAGAGGAGACGTTCCCGTCGATGACGAGATGACTACGGTGACTTCGTAAATTTCAAGATAATATGCCGACTCAGTTTTTCAGAGATGCTCATAATGGTAGGGTGCGCGTGTGTGTTCATAGAGACGAGTGTATGCACGTGTATATAAACGTTTACGTCTGTACTGTGTTTAAAAAAATTAATATAAAAGCGTTAGATTTAAAAACGTTCTTATATTATGGAACGGACGGAGCAGCTCCTGCCCGCGTGGCCGATGAGGCGAGCACCCGAATTCAATTATACGATGGTGTTTATGCTCGACGCCGGTTATAGTGTAATCTTATCTTGGAGCAGACCGTGTACTTGGGAGTTTTAATTTGCATTAGTGCACTAGTGCAGTTTCAGTGTTTAAAATCTATTTGTCACTATCAAAGTAGCGAGCCATCTCGACCGGTCAGGGCTGGGGAGGGGTGATAAGCATGTGTCGTGAATGAAGGTATGTACGTGCCCGGGTGCACGTGTACGTCATGCACCATGCATGTGAGCGCCGTGGGTGCACCCGTGCTAAGCTCATTGGATGGATGGTGCAATCGTGTGCATGCCATGGACCATGCGCCTGTGCTAAGCGGCACACAGCACCCCGTCCGGCTAGACGTCAGTAGTAGTAGTTTTTTATTTGTGCGGCTAGCAATCTCTTGCTTGATATCTTCTTCAGCTTCATGTTGGCACAGATATCCTAGATATTTAAGGCGGTCTTTCTAGTCCTAGTTTTTTCATGTTGCAATCAAATTTATTTATGTTGGAGTTTTATAGTATGAAAAAGGTATCAAAATGGGTAACAGAATCATGCCACGGAGTAGCCTCTACTTAGCTGAAATTCATTGCGAACTTGTGTGCTCGGAATACGCCGGTTCACGACCAATGCGCTAAACGACGGACCGGTCGAAGTCGGTCGTCTACATTTTACTACTCCTGCTGCCTAGATTTCGGAAAGACGTGCAAGAACCAGGTGCCTACTCTTCCAAATGGGCGTTCTACAAACGCGAATGCGGTCTGGTCAGTCATCTCAAGCACGTACGAAACCGGCGACGTCCATCGCGCACGTTGTTCGACGTGCTGCTGCCGTGTCCGCCTCCGTCCGTCGCAAGCTGAACTGTTGATGATTGTGACCGTGACGGCAAATCTTCGGCGTGCTGGCACGTAGCACCGTTCTACGGTGCGAGAATTCCAAAGCCAGTCCGGGCCGGCGGCGCGGGCCGACCTGGCCGGATCCGGTGTCCGAGATGGTCCACCGGAATTGCCTTCTCTATGGTCTCTCTCCGGCTTACGCACTCTACGTGACAGCTCCATCGGATCATCGTGGTTAACATCCCGCCATCCCCGCTGCGATCAGGAGATGCACATGTGATTCCCTAGTAAATTCATGGAGGACCTCTTTGATTCAAATAAGTTCACATGGTTTTTGGAGTACTGGAATCCTTAGGAATATTTTCTACGTTGGTTGTCGAATTCATAGGATTAAATCCAATAGAATGTTTTTTGCATAAGTAACCATTCATATACATCCCGACCTAGTTCTTTTGGTCGATTATTTCAGAATCTTGAGATTCGGACCTCATCCTAGGCTATTTAGGCTTGTTCCGCCCATTTTCTTTGACAATTGTGGCTATTTAGTACCCGCAAAAAGAACCATGGCAATTTAGGCTTGTTTCACCGCCTTTTTCTTCTTGTACGGCTTGTTGAACTGGTGCCCTCAACATAACTCATTTGCCTCGTTGGATTTCTCGTGCTCTCTTTCTGGACATGGAGTATGTGAGCTCAGGCTCACATGAGCTTGGTAACAGTAAAATCCAAAAAAATAGTAATTTACTTTTTTTAACTAATTTTTTTCCCAAGAAACATTGATGTTTTTTCTAGGTGCGTGCAAATTTTTGGGAGGGAATCGCATTTGTCGCGGTGTAGGCCAAAAAAAATCGATGCTCCAAAAAGAGTGTTTCATAGATATTTTGGAGGATCAAAATTTTAATCCACACCTCGACAAATGTGATTTCATTGGAGATTTTGCATGGGTGTAAAAAAACACTAAAGTTTATTGCCAAGTGATTACTTTTTATTTTTTTTTACTATTTTTTGAAATGTACTGTTCATCCGAGCTCATGTGAGCTCGAGCTAACAATAACACTTTCGTCTTTTTCGTTATTTTCCCTCTTCTTATTGTTTTATCAGTCTTTGAACAAATTGCTTCTCTTGGATGTTGTTGTTGGTGTGGTGCCTTATATGTATATATAAAACGGGGTAAAAGCCTTTTTGGTTTAGACCCTAGCTACCTTGGTTTGTTAAAAACAATATGGGTTCAAAATTCCGGGGGTATCTGGGGAAATTCGATTCTCAAGATTCTGAAAGATTCGGCAAAAAGAACTGGGTCCCAATAGGAAATCTCAACTCAAACATTTTGAAGAAAATCTTATTTGTGTTCTCTGTGCTGCAATCAAACATTCCAATCATGTGGTTTTTTTCTCTCCAATTCTTGCATTTTTAAAACCCTGCAAATTATAGAGGCACTCTTGGTTTAAGCATGCAAATGGGGAAGTGTGTCTCCAGGAGATTCCAAATGGTCATGATGAATTGCTAATCAGTGTATCTGTTGCTGCATTATCTTATCCTAAACCCATTCCAAAGGGTCATGATGTATTGCTAATCAGTGTATCTGTTGCTGCATTATCTTATCCTAAACCCATCAACCGTAAATTAATATGGGCCAAAACAAACTCAGCCATGACAAATTGTGGTCTGGTTGGAGAGACCTTTCCTTTTTTTAGAAAGGTTGATCGGTAGCATTTTGTATGATTCTGATGTAGTACTGGTAAAACATTCTTAAATGCCAACGGAATCCGAAAATACCAAATGAAGACCGAGCTCCATGGAGGCCTTTATTTGAAAACTTCAAACTTCAAAAATTTCAGTTTCAAAAAAGTTCTGAAAATAAATACACATATATCTAGATACATAATTTACATGTGTGCAAATTTTCTGGTCGAAATACATTAAAATGTGAGCTACAAAAAAAAAGACAAATCTGGGGCTTTTTAGCATATGTATTGTTCATCTTCAAAGTTTGTGATTTTACTTTTTTTGTGCAGCTCGCAATTCAAGGTGTTTCATGCTGAAATTTTTCACACATACACTTTACATCCTTGCATACATGTGTATTTTGTCAGAATTTTTTAAAACTAAAATTTATGAATTTTGAATTTTTCAAAACAAAAAGGCTTCGTGAAGCTCGGTCTTCAAAATGTCCTACTCGACGGAATCATTGAATAGGGCAATCATTCATTTATTCGTCGCATGAAATACGTCCAATTGTAGAAAAACATGATGATAGGCGTATCTTTGTTTTCTGCCTGCTCAGATTTACCAGTTTATTTCCTAATTAATCCACTCATTAACTTACAAACTAATAACGCCTTCCCAAAATCAGCAACACGATTTTTGTTGCTCCAAAGGGCCCAGAAGCAGCCAAAAGAGGCAGCTCCCAGAATATTCGCTTGTGCCTTTATAAGCACCCTCGCCGTCCGTCGGACGGAGACCAGCACAGCACAGCACAGAGCAGAGGCCAGAGCACACCATGGTCTACGGCAGAGAGGACGCGCTGAGGCAACAGTACTCCATCGGCGACGAGATCGGGCGCGGCCGGTTCGGCACGGTGCGCCGGTGCCACTCCAACGCCACGGGGGAGGCGCTGGCCCTGAAGACCACGCCCAAGGCGCCGCTGCGGGACGCGCTGGACCTGGCCCTCGCGGAGCAGGAGCCCAAGCTGCACCTCCTCGCCTCCTCCCCGCCCTGCAGCCCGCACCTGGTCGCCCTCCACGCCGCCCTCGACGA
>NW_024120489.1:0-9609 GCF_003073215.2 Triticum urartu
GCCGAATGTTTCTGAAACATTTTGCATGGTACTTCTATGAATTTTTTTATTTTGTCCCAATGTTTCAGAATTTCTGGAGTTACAGAAGTATGGTAGATGTTTAGATTACTACAGACTGCCCTGTTTAAGACATATTCTGTTTTTGATGCATTGTTTTCCTAGTTTTGAGGAAACTATCAATTTTATCGGTGGTATAAGCCGTAGAGAAGTTATAATACAGTAGCTACAATACAAAAACAAAATACAAATGAGTTTGCAACATTACTTAAAGTAGTGATTTGTTTTATTATACTAACGGATCTCATGAGGGTTTTGTTAAGTTTTGTGGGATTGAAGTTTTCATGTTTTGGGTGAGATCGCGATGGATGAAGGAATAAGGAGTGGCAAGAGCCTCAGCTTGGGGATGCCTGAGGCACCCCAAGGTAATATTTAAGGACTTCCAGGCAACTAAGCTTGGGGATGCCCCGGAAGGCATCCCCTCTTTCTTCTAACGACCATCGGTAATTTTACTTTGAGCTATATTTTTATTCTTCACATGACATAGTATATGTGCATATCTTGGAGCGTATTTTGCATTTAGTTTTCATTTTTTCTTTTATGCACCATGCTAGTATGACATAGTCCTTGGTTTATTTATAGAATGCTCTTTGCACTTCACTTAAATCTTTTTAGCATGGCTTTATAGAATGCTTCATGTATTTCGCTTATATCCTTTGAAGTTTGGATTGCCTATTTCTCTTCACATAGAAAACCGCCATTTGTAGAATGCTCTTTTGCTTCACTTATATTTATTAGAGTGTGGGCATATATTTTGTAGAAAGAATTAAACTCTCTTGCTTCACTTATATCCATTTAGTGAGTTGCCAGGAATTGGTCATTCACATGGTTAGTCATAAAATCCTACATAAAACTTGTAGATCACTGAATACGATATGTTTGATTCCTTGCAATAGTTTTGCGATATAAAGCTGGTGATATTAGAGTCGTGCTAGTTGAGTAATTGTGAAATTGAGAAATACTTGTGTTGAGGTTTGAAAGTCTCGTAGCATGCACGTATGGTGAACCGTTATGTAACGAAGTTGGAGCATGAGGTATTTATTGATTGTCTTCCTTATGAGTGGCTTATGTATTGTCTTCCTTATGAGTGGCGGTCGGGGACGAGCGATGGTCTTTTCCTACCAATCTATCCCCCTAGGGCATGTGTAGTAGTACTTTGCTTCGAGGGCTAATAAACTTTTGCAATAAGTATATGAGTTCTTTATGACTAATGTGAGTCCACGGATTATACGCACTCTCACCCTTCCATCATTGATAGCCTCTTCGATACCGTGCATTGCCCTTTCTCACCTCGAGAGTTGCTGCAAACTTCGTCGGTGCATCCAAACCCTGTGATACGGTATGCTCTATCACACATAAACCTCCTTATATCTTCTCAAAACAGCCACCATACCTACCTATCATGGCATTTTCATAGCCATTCCGAGATATATTGCCATGCAACTTCCATCATCATCATATACATGACTTGAGCATTTATTGTCATATTGCTTTGCATGATCGTAAGATATCTAGCATGATGTTTTCATGGCTTGTCCATTTTTTTATGTCATTGCTACGCTAGATCATTGCACATCCTGGTACACCGCCGGAGGCATTCATATAGAGTCATATCTTTGTTCTAGTATTGAGTTGTAATATTGAGTTATAAGTGAATAAAAGTGTGATGATAATCATTATTAGAGCATTGCCCCAGTGAGGAAAGGATGATGGAAACTATGATTCCCCCACAAGTCGGGATGAGACTCCGGACTTTAAAAATAAATAAAAGAGGCCAAAGAAGCCACTTATATCTATTTAGAGAGTTGACGGGAATTGGTCATTGACATGGTCAGTCATAAAATCCTACATAACTTGTAGATCACTGAATATGATATGTTTGATTCCTTGCAATAGTTTTGCGATATGTTTAATTGCTTGGCTTGTCATCGGGGTTGTGCATGATGAAAGACTTTATGTGGTGAAGATGGAGCATAGACAGACTATATGATTTTGTAAGGATAACTTTCTTTGGCCAAGTTATTTTGAGAAGACATGATTGCTTCATTAGTATGCTTGAAGTATTATTGTCTTAGTGTCAAATGATAGACTATTGCTTTTGAATCACTCATGTCTTAATTCTCATGCCATGATTAGATTATATGATCAAGATTATGCTAGGTAGCATTCCACATCAAAAATTATCTTTTTTTATCATTTACCCACTCGAGGACGAGAAGGAATTAAGCTTGGGGATGCTGATACGTCTCCGTCGTATCTATATTTTTTTATTGTTCTATGCCAATATTCTACAACTTTTATATACTTTTGGCAACAATTTATATGATTTTCTTGGACTAACATATCGATCCAATGCCCAATGCTAGTTCCTGTTTGTTGCATGTTTTTTGTTTCGCAGAAAATCCATATTAAACGGAGTCCAAATGGGATAAAAACTTACGGAGATTTTTTTGGAATATATGTGAATTTTGGGAAGTGGAATCAACTCGAGATGATGCCCGAGGGGGCCATAATGCAGGGGAACATCCTGGGCCCTTGTGGCCACCCCGTAAGGCGGTTGGTGCCCTTCTTTCGCCACAAGAAAGCTAATATCCGGATAAAAATCATGTTAAAATTTCAGCCTAATCGGAGTTACAGATCTCCAGGAATTTAAGAAACGGTGAAAGGCCAGAATCTGAGAACGTAGAAACGGAAGGAAACAAAGAGAGAGGTCCAGTCTCGGAGGGGCTCCTGCCCCTCCGCCACCATGGAGGCCATGGACCAGAGGGGAATCCCGTCTACCATCTAGGGGGTAGGTCAAGTAAGAAGAAGAATAAGAAGAAGAAGAAGGAGGGGGCTCTCTCCCCCTCTCTCCCGGTGGCACCGGAACGCTGTCGGGGCCATCATCGTGACGGCGATATACACCAACAAATTCACCGCCATCATCACCAACTCTCTCCCCCTCTATGCAGTGGTGTAACACCTCTTCTCCCCACTGTAATCTCTACTTAAACATGGTGCTCAAAGCTATATGTTATTTCCTAATGATGTATGGCTATCCTATGATGTTTGAGTAGATCCGTTTTTTACTATGGGTTAATTGATGATCGTGATTGGTATGAGTTGCATGTTTTATTATTGGTGTTGTCCTATGGTGCTCTCCATGTTGTGCAAGCATGAGGGATCCCTGTTGTAGGGTTTGCAATATGTTCATGATTTGCTTATGGTGGGTGGCGTGAGTGACAGAAGCACAGACCCGAGTAAGTAGGTTGTTTGCATATGGGAGTAAAGAGGACTTGATACCTTATAATGCTATGGTTGGGTTTTACCTTAATGATCTTTAGTAGTTGCGGATGCTTGCTAGAGTTCCAATCATAAGTGCATATGATCCAAGAAGAGAAAGTATGTTAGCTTATGCCTCTCCCTCATATAAAATTGCAATAATGATTACCGGTGTAGTTATCGATTGCCTATGGACAGATAACTTTCTGGTCACAAAAAGCTCTCTACTAAAACTAACTTAGCTGTGTCTTTATCTAAACAGCCGCTAGTTTTTATTTATGTGCTCTTTATTATCTTGCAAACCTATCCTATCACAACTACAAAGTACTTCTAGTTTCATACTTGTTCTAGGTAAAGCAAACATTAAGCGTGCGTAGAGTTGTATCGGTGGTCGGTAGAACTTGAGGGAATATTTGTTCTACCTTTAGCTCCTCGTTGGGTTCAACACTTTTACTTATCGAAAGATGCTACAACTGATTCCCTATACTTGTGGGTTATCAAGTACACGTTAGGCTTGTCCGGAAATTTCAACCCGCGCCTTGTTATCCCGAAATTTTAAGATATTTCTTTGTCTCGTTGTGCTCCTAAAATTCCATCCATCTCAACCTGCGCCTTGCTCTCCCAAAATTACAACGCACGCGAAAACACCCACCTCCTACGAAATCCCGACACACGAAATTCCCGTTATACCCCTGAACCGAAAGAACCACCTAGTTCAAATCAGTGGGGCTACTTTCGTAAGTTACCCCACATTTCGGACAAGCGCGTCCCTAAGGCATGGTTCCCCCCCTCTCATCCCCTCCACCCCCCATTCATACACCGAGGCCGCGAAAACCCGCAAAGCCCCATACCCTCCTCCGTCCGCCACCCAGCCGGAGCCTCTTCCCCAACGACATCGTCCACCGCAATAGCTCGACATCCCTCATCCATAGCACCGGATGAGGATCCATCATCGATCTCGTCGTCCCGCCAATTCAGCCACCCCATTCTCCTCCTCCAAGGAGCTGCCCCGACGTTCGCCTCGTCTTTCACGCCACCTCCATTTCCACAACACCGTCCTCACTTGCACCACCGGAAGAGCAGGACCATCACCAATTCCTCGGATGAAGCCGAGGCCTAATCGGTGCCACCAAAGAGGTCACTAATCGCTGCATTTTCTTCTTGATTTGATCTCACGGTGCTGCCGACGCTCCATCCCGAGCCGCCATGGCACGGCTCCATCTATGGCAGCGTCGTCGACCACTTCCACCATGGCGTCATTCCCAAGGCGGCGACGTCCACATCACTCAGAGCTGCTGCTGCTCCGGCTCTCGCTGGCCCTGCTGCAAGAAAAGCTCAAGGCTCGCGAGCCGGCCGAGGGCGACTCGTCTTTTGGCTCGACTCAAAATCGACTCGAAAAGAAACAAGCTGACTTTGAACACTTTATGTAGCTCGACCGAGAAGTGAGCTGATCTTGAGCCAATATTGGCTCGCTCGACTTTAGCTCGATAGCCCGACATAGTACCATTATGTTAAATGATCATGCCACATATTAATGGAAATAAGATAATTTATTACCATATATGATGTGCATGAATTTTCTCCATTTTATTTACCAGCAAACATGGAAGCTTAATTAAGTGCAGAGAAGATTTATGCCTAATTATGGTACGTGGTCGACTATGTGTTAAATATCATGTTATTTTTGGCAAAATTTCTCAACATATGCAATTCTGTTTTCTTGTTTTTCATCCACCAAGACCACCATCTACTTGCTAGTTCTCCCAAGCGAACAAGATGAGCTCTCCCGAGCAGGACGAGATTGTCGTGCTAAGTTGTGTCATGTTTTGTCCTTATCTAGTTGGAATAATGAACATAAATTTATAATTTTTACTGTTTTATTTAGCTCAAAACTAGCTTGAGATCGTTACAAACTGAGCACAAGTCATGTTCTACTGCTCGATCTTGAGCTTCACTCAGTTTGAGCTCGCTCGAATTTTAACATGAGTTGAGTGGAGCTAGCTCCAACTCGCTCCAACTCGACTCGTTTGCAGCCCTAGCTGCTGCTGCTATGCTCTTGCTCTCAGTCCCCTACCTGGTCTGCTCTGGCTCTTGCTCGCACTGCTGCTCTTGCTCTTGCTCTCAGCCCCATGCCAGGTTTGCTCTGGCTTTTGCTCGTCCTGCTGCTCTTACTCTTGCTACTGGTCTACTCTTGCTCGCGCTGCTGCTGCACGAGCAGTAGCTTTGGCTCTTGCTTGAGCTCCTGCTGCTGCTACCCGAGATGCTGCTACATGACCAGCTGCCCCGGCTCTCGCACGCGCTGCTACTCTGGGCGCTGCTGCTACTCTGCCCTGGCTGCTCTCTGGTAATACGGTCCCTGCTGGAGCGGCTACCGATTTAGATCACTGCTACTCTGCCACTAGTGCATGAGCAGCCAAAACTATTAGTGCACTGCTTTTCTGCTACTAGTGCGTTCAGTTTTGACAATAAAATTTAGTTTTGATAGCAAAACTCAGTTTCGACAGTAAAATTCAGTTTCGACAGTTAAATTCAGTTCTGATTGTTAAGTTCAGAGATGAGCAGCTAATGTGTTTTACATCCAACACTTTTTGTTTATGTATTTTACATCATCTATCAGAGATGCTACAAGAATACCACTTCTGGTTAACATTGTCTCTCTTGTCCTGCGTCAGCCTTGCTGTCGTACACCTCGCCGAAGCTGCTCCAACAACAAAACCCTCCATCACAATAGAGCAACACCCTTGGCTTCATCTCCAAGCGCATAAGATCTTCTTCCCCTCCTCTGACTGCCACATCAGCCGCATCATCCTCAACGACCAACCCAATGATGCTGAGATCGACATGGCTTCGCCAAAGAGGTTGTACACTTGCTGCATCGCTTTTTAATCTACATGTCATATATATTGTCCACTGAGCACACGTAGTAATGTGAAATACGATTAGTGCAACGGCCTCGATGCGGCTATATCTCCCACGTGTCGAAGCACGACTTAGAGGCATAACCTCATTGAAAGCAATGTCGCAAGTGATGTAATCTTCACAACAACCCATGTAATCCAATAAGGAAATAAGAGTAACATAGTTGGCTTACACTCGCCACGTCACACAAATACATAAATAAGTCATTACATTCATCCAAATACACTCAAGGTCCGACTACGGAACCAAAATGAAGATAAACCCCAAATGCAACATAGTCCCCGATCGCCCCAACTGGGCACCACTACTTATCAACTGGAAACAGAACAACATAACGAACACGATCTTCATCGAGCTCCTCCTTGAGCTTGGTTGCGTCACCTGCACGGTTCAACGACACCTGCAAGCTGGTTTTGGAAGTAATCTGTGAGTCACGGGGACTCAGCAATCTCACACCCTCACGATCAAGACTATTTAAGCTTATAGGTAAGGTAAAGGTATGATGTGGAGCTGCAGCAAGCGACTAGCATATGTGGTGGCTAACATACGCAAATGAGAGCGAGAAGAGAAGGCAAAAGCACGGTCGAACAACTATGATCAAGAAGTGATCCTAGAACAACCTACGTCAAGCATTACTCCAACACCGTGTTCACTTCCCGGACCCCGCCGAGAAGAGACCATCACAGTAACACACACGGTTGATGCATTTTAATTAAGATAAACTATAGGTTTTCTACAACCGGACATTAAAAAATTCCCATCTTCCCATAACTGTGGGCATGGCTTTCGAAAGATCAAATCCCTGCAGGGGTGTCCCAACTTAGCCCATCACAAGCTCTCATGGTCAACAAAGGATATTCCTCCCCCCAAGACAACCCGATCAGACTCGGCATCCCGGTTACAAGACATCCTCGACAATGGTAAAACAAGTCCAGCAACACCGCCCGAATGTGCCGACAAATCCCGATAGGAGCTGCACATATCTCATTCTCAGGGCACACTCAGATGAGCGCTCTGTACAACTAAAACCAAACCTCGAGTTTCCCCGAGGGGGCGCTGCACAGGGCTCTAGTTTGGACCAACACTCAGAGGAGCACTGGCCCAGGGGGGTTTAAATAAAGATGACCCTTGAGTCCGCAGAACCCAAGGGAAAAAGAGGCTAGGTGGCGAATGGTAAAACCAATGTTGGGCATTGCTGAAGGAGTTTTATTCAAGGCAAACTATCAAGGGGTTCCCATTATAACCCAACCGTGTAAGGAACGCAAAATCCGGGAACATAACACCGATATGACGGAAACTAGGGCGGCAAGAGTGGAACAAAACACCAGGCATAAGGCCGAGCCTTCCACCCTTTACCAAGTATATAGGTGCATTAATTAAGTAAGAGATATTGTGATATCCCAACAAAATATCCATGTTCCAACAAGGAACGATCTCTAATCTTCACCTGCAACTAGCAACGCTATAAGAGGGGCTGAGCAAAGCGGTAACATAGCCAAACAACGGTTTGCTAGGACAAGGTGGGTTAGAGGCTTGTCTTAACAATATGGGAGGCATGGTAAGCAAGTGGTAGGTATCGCAGCATAGGCATAGCAAAAGAGCGAGCAACTAGCAAGCAAAGATAGAAGTGATTTCGAGGGTATGGTCATCTTGCCTGAAATCCCGTAAGGAAGAAGAACGAGTCCATGAAAAAGAAAAACGGACATAGTCGAACGGGTCCTCACAAACGCGACGTTATCAGAACCAACCCGGAGAAGCAACACCGGAAAGAAGCACACAACATAGTAAACAACCAACACATGAACATGGCATGATATGCGGGATGCAGTATGTGATGCATATGCATGATTTGGAAAGGAATGATAAAACCTGGCCTCAACTTGGAAATCCAAGAGTGCCACTGGAAAGGGGAGGTGATTTCGGTTGAAATCGATATAAAGATCACCGGAATCAGATGCACGGTTTGGAAATGTCAAGCAAAACAATATGTCACCGGTCTGCGATAAACAGCAAGTAGCCTTCTAAATGCATCAAGAACAACATGCTACGGCACTCCAACATGACAACAAAATACATGGCAGGGATCCACTCATGATGATTGACAAAATATGAACACTGAGCTACGGCTAATTCACTCGTTAACAGGTTCAAACAAGCATGGCAAAAGTGCAAAAGATAATAGGTTTCAGATTTGGTGAAATTAACAGCATGTCAGGAATTTAACATCAGGAAGCAATCTTTAGAGCATGAAAACTACATGCTACAGGAACATATCATGGCAAAGCAAGGCATGGCATGCAACTACTCAAAGCATACAACAAAAGTCCCTTAGTGACCATGAGCCAAAAGGGATCAGAAAATACAATTGCAAGCATGTGAACATAGCAAAAACATAAACAGATTCAGACTTAGTGAAAAACTGGAGCATGCTAAACAGATAACGAGTAGGCATGTTTACGAGCTCGATGCACTCACTACGAGGCATTGCATGACAAACTAAGCATACACCCAGCAAATAGACATAGCATAGAGACTAGACATGGCAGGAACAACAACATAGCATGCATGGATCAACAACAACAAGCTCGGCAAAATTGCTAAACATGTTAACAATCTGCCAGGAACATTTTATAGCAAAAGTAGAGCTCGATTGACTCAAGCTAGGGTGCTCCATAATTGCAAACAAAGACATGGATGGATAGAGCACAACAATATCTACAAAACATCCTTACTGATCATGCTCAAAAGAGCCACGGATCACTAGGAAACAACATGAACACATGGCATAAAAATAATAACAGGACAAGGACTTAGAGAAATCCTAAGTCCCTGAAATCAGCAACATTGAGTGACCTACTTTGCATGCTTGTGCTAGTCACCACAAAGATCACAAAAATACATGGCATATACCCCTGTAAAGACAACATGGCATACTTCAAAACACATGTAGAGCTCAGGATCATAGCATGCACACATTAATCATGGCAAAAATGACAAAAGTGCATTTGCTGAAACATATCTGAAACTATCATCACATAGCTCTCTTCCAACAGCATTTCAGGCATCAAGATGAACTCAAATGAGAATGATGCAATGAGATGAAATGAAGTACTCGTCGAGGCGAACATTCCGGTATGCTACACACGCGAATCGGAGCCACGGTGATGAAGTTATGAGCTGATGAAGTATGCAAAAAAGTTGGGGTTTCGGGGGAAAAAGTCAACCGAGGGTCCAGCCGGCGCGAACTTCGAGGATCGCCGGAGTACTATTCACCGGAGATGGGTCGCCGGCCGGAGACGAGGAAGAGGCGGGGAGGCGAGGTGGTGGCGCGGCCAGAGTCGAGGAAGAGGCGGCGGGGCGGCGGACGTTGGC
>NW_024120490.1:0-33264 GCF_003073215.2 Triticum urartu
GACCTTATCTCGACTCGGATCCGACTACGTCGAATCCGACTAGATCCTTCCAAGTCCATATTATCCAGTTAGCATCCAATGATCCATGGCTAGTGAGACCAAGCCTTCGACCGTGTCATATGCTAGTCTAGTTGGTTGCACGTCCACACGGCCCTTCCGACTAGGGACCTTTTAGGACAGTCATCATACAATGCATAGTCCCACAAACAAGTCACGTACTTGCTGATACACATCATTGATAATGTCCAAGGACTATCTTTATTCGTAAACACATAGGTGAGTTGTACCCACTCAGTGGCCCCGCTGACCCTGAAACCAACACTATAAATTCCTATTTTCGGAGAAAAAAATAAGGGAGAAATAATTACCGCGATCCATGAGACGGAGCCGCCGCCAAGCCCTATTCTTCCTCAGGAGGGCAGACCCAGAGTCCGTTTGGGGCTCCGGAGAGGGAGATCTTCGTTCTTCGTCATCACCAACCCTTCTCCATCGCCAATACCATGATGCTCCCCGCTAGGAGTGAGTTTCCTCGTAGGCTCGCTGGTCGGTGAGGAGTTGGATGAGATTCATCATGTAATTGAGTTAGTTTTGTTAGGGCTTGATCCCTAGTATCCACTATGTTCTTAGATTGATGTTGCTATGACTTTGCCATGCTTAATGCTTGTCACTTTGGGCCCGGTTGCCATGAACTCAGATCTGAACCGTTTATGTCATCATCATTATATCCATGTTCTAGATCCGATCTTGCAAGTTATAGTCACCTACTACGTGTTATGATCCGGCAACCCCGGAGTGACAACAACCGGGACCACTCCCGGTGATTACCGTAGTTTGAGGAGTTATCAATGCTTTGTTCCCGATGAATACTCTACCCTCGAAAACTGTTGTGATCCCCTATACTTGTGGGTTATCACCCACCAAATCTCCCAAAGGGCGATGAGGACTAGAATGGCCTTCTCCTTCTCCATCGTGTTACAGATGCCAAGGAGCCAAAACTAGGCATCCATAGCTTCATCGTTCACCAGAGGTGCAGCAACATCGTCATCTTTCAAAGCCCACATGATTCTAGCGATGTTGCACTCAATCACTGCATGCCTCCACGAGTACGTGGCCGAGTTTCATATTGGGCACACAACCAAGGTATCCATGTGCCGAAGGACTCTTTCTTCATTAGTTAGGGGACAAGGTCAAGCCAAACGCCATGCAAAGACCCGTAGCTTCACAGGCACCTTGATTCTCTAATGTTTTTATAGTTAGCTTGTTGTTGTTATCTTAATTGGATGTCTCTGAGGCACCTAACAGCCAACCAAGCCTTCTACTCTTGGTGTCAACCAACATCATGTATGCAAACTGAATTGTGAATTCCCCGGTCTACTCATAGTTCCATGCCCATAAATCACTTTTGTGGTGTATAGCTAACTGGTATCGGGCAGAATACCTCCACGTTGTAAGTGCATCAAGTGCCGCCTTAGTGGTTTTGGAGTATTGAAGACAATAGGTTAAGGGACTAATGTGTTTGTGAGTATACATAGGTTTTATAGTCCCTGAAGATTTTGTTTAACTAAAGAAAGACGACCCCTAAAAATGTATTTCTTTAAGTGAAGAATTCGGTGCGGCTTTTGAAGAAATTGGTGTGAAGACTTGAAGGCTTGAAGACTTTTTCTTTGTGATAACCCACAAGTATAGGGGATCACAACAGTTTTTGAGGGTAGAGTATTCAACCCAAATTTATTGATTCAACACAAGGGGAGCAAAGAATATTCTTGAGTATTAGCAGCTGAGTTGTCAATTCAACCACACCTGAAAGACTTAATATCTATAACAAATTATTTAGTAGCAAAGTAGTATGGAAGTAACGGTAATGGTGGCAAAAGTAACAGTAATAGTTTCGTAGCAATTGTAGTAGTAACAGCGGAGAAGTAACGAAGCAAAGATCAATATGTGGAAAGCTCATAGGCAATGGATCAATGGTGGATAATTATGTCAGATGGCATTCATCATGCAACGGTTATGACATAGGGTGACACAGAACTTCCTCCAGTTCATCAATAGAATGTAGGCATGTATTCCGAATATAGTCATACGTGCTTATGGAAAAGAACTTGCATGAAATCTTTTGTCCTACCCTCCCGTGACAGCAGGGTCCTATTGGAAACTAAGGGATATTAAGGCCTCCTTTTAATAGAGTACCGGAACAAAGCATTAGCACTTAGTGAATACATGAACTCCTCAAACTACGGTCATCACCGGGAGTGGTCCCTACTATTGTCACTCTGGGGTTGCCGGATCATAACACGTACTAGGTGACTATAACTAGCGAGATAGGATCGATAACACAAATATATTCATGAAAACATAATAGGTTCAGATCTGAAATCATGGAACTCGGGCCCTAGTGACAAGCATTAAGCATAGCAAAGTCATAGCAACTTCAATGTTAGAACATAGTGGATACTAGGGATCAAACCCTAACAAAACTAACTCGATTACATGGTAAATCTCATCCAACCCATCACGGTCCAGCAAGCCTACGATGGAATTACTCACGCACGGCGGTGAGCATCATGAAATTGGTGATGGGGGATGGTTGATGATGACGATGGCGACGGATTCCCCTCTCTGGAGCCCCGAATGGACTCCAGATCTTCCCTCCCAAGGAAGAACATGGCTTGGCGGTGGCTCCGTATCGTAAAACGCAATGAATCCTTCTCTCTAATTTTTTTCTCCCCGTACGTGAATATATGGAGTTGGAGTTGAGGCCGGTGGAGGTCCAGGGGGCCCACAAGGTCGGAGGGCGCGCCCCCACCCTTGTGGCTAGGGTGTGGGCCCCCTACTACTGATTCTTTCCCAATATTTTTTTATTAATTCCAAAAGTTATCTCTGTTGATTTTTAGGTCATTCTGAGAACTTTTATTTCTGCACAAAAATAACACCATGGCAATTCTGCTAAAAACAGTGTCAGTCTGGGTTAGTTCCATTCAAATCATGCAAGTTAGAGTCCAAAATAAGGGCAAAAGAGTTTAGAAAAGTAGATACAATGGAGACGTATCAACTCCCCCAAGCTTAACCCATTGCTTGTCCTCAAGCAATTCAGTTGACAAACTGAAAGTGATAAATAAAAACTTTTATAAACTCTATTTGATCTTGTTGTTGCAAATATGTAAAGCCAACATTCAAGTTTTCAGCAAATATTATGAACTAACCATATTGAAAGGATCGATATAGTTGACTAGAGGGGGGTGAATAGGCAACTAACAATTTTTAGATTTTCTTTATCAAATTAAACTTTGCATCAAAGTAGGTTGTCTAGAAATGCAACTAGGTGAGCAACCTATATGATGCAACAACACCAAGCATACAAGTAAATAAGGAATACAACACAAAGTAAGCTTGCACAAGTAAAGGTAAGAGATAACCAAAAGCGGAGCCGGTGGAGACGAGGGTGTGTTACCGAAGTTCCTTCCCTTTGAGAGGAAGTACGTCTCCGTTGGAGCAGTGTGGTGGCACAATGCTCCCCAAGAATCCTCTAGGGCCACCGTATTCTCCTCACGCCCTCACACAATGCGAGATGTCGTGATTCCACTATTGGTGCCCTTGAAGGTGACAACCAAACCTTCACAAACAAGGTTGGGGCTCTCTCCATAGCCGAATTGGAGGCTCCCAGCGAAACCATGGAGCTTCACCACAATGGAATGTGGCTCTGAGGTGACCTCAACCATCTAGGGTGCTCAAACACCCAAGAGTAACAAAATCCACACAAGAAAGTATGGGGGAATAAAATATCCTTTGGTGGAAGTGTAGATCTAGGTATCCTCCTTTAATCCCTAGCAAATCAACAAGTTTGAGTGGCTAGAGTGAGAGATCAGCCAAGAAAGCTTGAAGGGCATTAATGGTGGAGAGAGAGAGGTGAAGGTGGTAGGTGGAAGAACCTCCTATACATAGATAACCCTAAAATCCAACCATTACCGCAGTTATTGCACAGCGCCGGTGCAACCACTCATTACCCCGGTACAACCGGGATTCACGGTTACACTTCAGAAAACCTAACAGGTGGTACAACCGGACATACAATCGGTAGTATCGGTTGTGAAGAACAACCGGAATAACCGCTCTGCCACCGCTCAACCACCGCTTTAAAACAGAAAGGAGTCACTCCTGTGAGCGGTGATCGAGTGGTAGTGCGCCGGTGCAACCGCCTGGCCCCGGTACCCTGGGTAGCTAAGTCCTAAGAGGTGGAACCACTTAAGGCACTGGTGGTACTGGTGTGCGGAGCACAACCGGAACAACCGGGCCACCACCGCCCGACTACCGCATCAAAACAAAAACATGTCCGGTTGTTGAGCGGTACCTGGCCGGTATAACCGCCAATGAACACCACAGATAATTTTAAGCATGATGGTGGTACCACCGCCTGGGGGCAGCGGTACAACCGCTTGGTCATGTCCTTGGTTGTTCAACCCCAGGGTATCACCCCTGGGGTGATGGTTGGGCCAGTACCAAGGGCCAGCGATACAACCGCTCGAGCGAGCGGTACAACCGCTGAGAGTTTACATCAACAGTTGAACAAGAAAGGGAGCTCTCTCTCAAGCAAGAAATGGAAGGCAAAGGTGGGTGAGGAATATGTGTACGTGCAATGATTCACCCAATTCCTTCCAATGTGGATTCCCTCTTAGTAGTACGGGTTCCCTACGACCAAAGATATAAACACGTAGACAAACACCGTCTTCGATCTTTTCCTTCCAGAGAGAATAACTAATCAATGCAAGCCTAATCACTGAGAACCTGAAGCATTTAACATAAGATTAGACCACAGAGAGTTGTCATCATCATCATCCAAAACACAAAGTAGGGAAATGACCTTACACATATTCACAATAACTTTTAGGTCTCACATTTACTCATATCAATGGCATAATCAACTAGCGAGCAATAATAATAAATCTCGGATGACAAGACTTCCTCAAAACAATCATGATATGATATAACAAGATGGTATCTCGCTAGCCCTTTCTGAGAACACAAAGCATAAATGCAGAGCACCTCTGAAGATTGAGGACTGACTAGACATTGTAATTCATGGTAAAAGAGATCCAGTCACACTCATACTCAATATAAATTAATAACAATGCATACATATGACAGTGGTGCTCTCTAACTGGTGCTTTTAATAAGAGGATGATGACTCAGCAATAAAAGTAAATAGATAGGCCCTTCGCAGAGGGAAGCAGGGATTTGTAGATGTGCCAGAGCTCAAGTTTTGAAATAGAGATACATAATATTTTGAGCGGCATGCTTTCATTGTCAACGTAACAACCAAGAGATCTCGGTATCTTCCATGCTACATACATTATAGGCGGTTCCCAAACATAATGGTAAAGTTTATACTCCCCCACCACCAACAAGCACACTCAGATGGTCCGAAACAACGGGTACCGTCCAACTAACAACAATCCTGGGGGAGTTTTGTTTGTAATTATTTTGATTTGATTTGAGCATGGGACAGGTCATCCCGGTTACCAGCAATTTTCTCGTGAATGATGAGCAGAGTCCACTCATTGTGAGAATAACCCACCTAGCATGGAAGATATTGACAACCCTAGTTGGTATATGAGCGATTCGAGCATACAAAACAGATTATCATTTGAAGGTTTAGAGTTTGTCACTTGCAAATTTACTTGGAACAGCAGGTAAATACTGTATATAGGAAGTTATGGTGGACTCATATGGAACAACTTTGGGTTTATGGAAGTGGATGCACAAGCAGTATTCCCGCTTAGTTCAAGTGAAGACTAGAAAGAGACTGGGAAGCGACCAACTAGAGAGCGACAACAATCATAAACATGCATTGAGATTAATCAACATTGAATGCAAGAATTAGTAGGATATAAATCACCATGAACATAAATATCATAGAGGCTATGTTGATTTTGTTTCAACTACATGCGTGAACATGTGCCAAGTCAAGCCACTCAAATCATTCAAAGGAGGATACAATCCTATCATACTACATCACAACCATTTTAATTTCCATGTTGGCACGCAAGGTAAACCATTATAAACTCCTAGCTAATTGAGCATGGCATGAGTAACTATAATCTCTAATTGTCATTGCAAACATGTTTCATTCATAATAGGTTGAATCAGGAACAATGAACTAATCATATTTACAAAAACAAGATAGGTCAAGTTCATACCAGCTTTTCCTCATCTCAATCACTAGAATCTGCAAACATTAATTCAAAGGAGAAGACAAGGTAATATGGGCTCTTCGTTAGATCAACACTAATGCATATGAGAGCCACTCGACATTTTCATCATGGTCTTCTCCTCTCGACCCCCAAAGAAAAGAAAAGAAATTCAAAGAAGCACACTGAAATATTTTTGGAGTTTTTGTTTTTTTGAAGAAAGGTAATACAAGAACGAGAAAAACTATTTACATGGGAAAGCTCCCAACAAGCAAAAGAAGAACGGGTAATCTTTTTGGGTTTTCTTTTAATTCTACAACTGCTAAGCATGCATAGAAAGTAAACTACCACTATTTTTTTGGTTTTTCTAACGGTTTTTCAAACACATGAGAAGAAGGCGAAAAAAAGGAATAAACTAGCATGGATAATACAATGAAAAAGTATGAGCACCAACAACTGAAATGAGTGTGTGAATATGAATGTAATGTCGGTGAGAAATACGTACTCCCCCAAGCTTAAGCTTTTGGCCTAAGTTGGTCTAAGCCGATGGATCAAAGTAGTTCTCTCCGGTGTACTGAGGAGGATCCCGGGGGTTCCACTAGTTAGCAAGCTCCTGTGGGTCCCACTGATAAATAGACTCCTGATATGGATCGGGTGATGGCTCTGGCTCAGGAGGTGGGGATCGTGTCCCCTCCCAGTATGCATGAATGTCCGCGGCCAAAACAATGTACCTGCCTGAATGGATATCGAACAAAACAGGTACAGGCAAGGTAATAATCTGGAAAGTATTCTCGCTAAATACCGGGTTATAAATAATTCTATTTTCCTCGTCATGTCGAATAAACTTATGTGCTACCATGTTGTCATAATCTAAATATATAGTTGGTAGCAATTTCTCTTCTTTTTCATAGTGCATAATGGGTATCTCAAAGTGTTTGGCAAGGCGAGTGGCAAAGATTCCTCCGAAAAGAGGACCCTTTGCACGGTTCATACTCAACCGTCTAGCAACCATAGCGCCCAAACTGTAAGTTCTATCTCTATGTAAAGCATGGTGCAAAATAGAGAGGTCAAGGGCACTAAGGCCCCCACTCTCTACACGACCAATTAAACATCTCCCAGCAAATAATGAGTAGTAGCGTAAAACAGGAAGATGTATACTAGCCACTCTCGCTCCCGACACTCCTCTACCTCCCCTACGGTAATTTCATGAATAAGGCCTTCCATATCACTAGAACGTGGCTCCTCGACACTGCCCTCATAAGGTAATTTACAAACCTCACAAAAGTCATAAAGCGTCATTTCTTTGTACTCATCATATAAGTGAGAGTCTACCGTGGGTGGTGATTTCCTAGCATGAAAATGAAAATTTTGCATGAAAGTATTAGTGAGTAGGAGATACTGATTACACTGGTCGAGGAGGAAGTCGGTGATGCCTGCATTCCCATCCAAATAATATAAATCATCATAAATCTCGGTTGCTTGTAGGAATGCATCACATGGCCATTTGCACGGCCAAATTTCCGCGGCACGAGGAAGATTATACTTGGGCTTTTCCCTCTCCTCATTTTCTTTTTCCTGCGAACCCCGGCTCGAGGAGCCTCTCAACAATCTCCTCAACATTTCCTTCCTATGTAAATTTCTAAAATTGTTAGTAACTCAAAATAAAAGTAAACCAAACTCAACGAAAGTGATAGCAACTACTCCTACAAGTATCTAGAAGCTAAACCATGCATCAAAACTACTTTGGACCATATAAATTTGACATGCAAGCTCAAGAACAAGGTCACGACAACAACAAAATTGCAATGAATAAAGCACTAGAACAAAAACTAATTGGACCATTGGAGGAGTCACATACCGAAGAACGATCCCCCCAAAGCAGTTTTGTGAATGGAGCTTTGAGCAAGGAGATCGAAAATGGCAGCAAGATGAGCAAGAACACGAGTTTGAGCTATGGAGCGACTTTTTCTGGAGGAAGAAGGAGTGAATGGGTGCTGGAATAAGTGGAGGGGCCACATGGGGCCCACAAGGTCAGGGGGCGCGCCCTCCACCCTTGTGACCAGCTGGTGAGGCCACCTGATGTGTGTTTAGTGCCAGAAATTCTTAAATATTGCATAGAAAATCATACAAAATTTTCAGGGCATTTGGAGAACTTTTATTTTTGGGACATTTTTTATTGCACGGATAATTCAAAAAATAGACAGGAGATACTAGTTTTGCTTTATTTATTCTAAATAATAGAAAGTAAAAGATGGGTACAAAGAGTTGTGCTTTCTAAATCCATCCATCTCACGCTCATCAGAAAGAATCCATTAACGAGGTTGATCAAGTCTCATTAACAAACTTCTTCCGAGTGACATGAAATCGGAGAACTTTCGAATAACACTGGTTACCTCAACGGGGATATGCATGTGCCCAACAATAAGAATATCATATATTTTTTGACAGTAGGTAGAGGGAATTCAAAACCTCCAATACTAATAGTTGAAATTTTTCCAATAGAATTCATACGATGAACTTGAGGTTGTTTCTTTGGAAAGTGAACGGTACGCTCATTACCATTAACATGAAAAGTGGCATTGCCTTTGTTGCAATCAATAACAGCTCCTGTAGTATACAAAAAGGGTCTACCAAGAATGATCGACAAACTGTCCTCCTCAGGAATATCAAGAATAACAAAATCCGTTAAGATAGTATTGTTTGCAACCACAACAGGCACATCCTCACAAATACCGATGGGTATAGCAGTTGATTTATCAGCCATTTGCAAAGAAATTTCAGTAGGTGTCAACTTATTCAATTCATGTCTACGATATAAAGGGAAAGACATAACACTAACACCGGCTCCAAGATCACATAAAGCAGTTTTAACATAGTTTCTTTTAATGGAGCATGGTATAGTTGGTACTCTTGGATCTCCAAGTTTCTTTGGTATACTACCCATAAAAGAATAATTAGCAAGTGATACGTCTCCGTCGTATCTATAATTTTTGATCGTTTCATGCCAATATTATACCACTTTCACATAATTTTGGCAACTTTTTATATGCTTTATTGGACTAACCTATTAATCCAGTGCCCAGTGCCAGTTCATGTTTTCTGCATGCTTTTTGTATCACGGAGTGTCCATATCAAACGAAGTCCAAATGCAATAAAACTTTACGGAGAATTATTTTGGAATATATGTGATTTTTGGGAGTTGGAATCACCACAAATGGAGGCCAACACAGACCACAAGACACCAGGGCGCGCCAGAGGCCCCTGGCGTGCGGTGGTGGGTTGTGCCTATCTCGAACGTCGGTTCGAGCTCTACTTCGGGCGCAAGGAAGCTTATATCTGGAAAAAAATCATGTTAAAATCTCAGTGCAATCGTAGTTACGGATCTCCCGGAATATAAGAAACAGTTTTTGGTCAGATCTGGGGAACGCGAAACAGAAGAGAACAGAGAGGGAGATCCAATCTCGGAGGGGCTCCCCCCCCCCCCCCGCCATAGGAGACCATCAACCAGAGGGGGAAACCTCCTCCCATCTAGGGGGGAGGCTAAGTATGAAGAAGAAGTAGGGGGGCTCTCCCCCCTTGCTTTCGGTGCCGCCGGAGTGCCGCCGGGGGCAACGATCGGGACGACGATCTACATAAACAATCTTGCTACCGTCAACACCAACTTTCTCCCCCTCTATGCAGCAGTGTAACACCTCCCCCCCCGCTGTAATCTCTACTTAAACATGGTGCTCAACTCCATACATTATTTCCCAATGATCTATGGTTATCCTATGATGTTTGAGTAGATCCGTTTTGTCCTGTGGATTAATCGTGATCTTGGTTGGTATGATTGTATATTTTATTTATGGTGCTATCCTATGTTACCCTCTGTCTCACGCAAACGTGAGGGGCCCTCGCTATAGGGTGTTGCAATATGTTCATGGTTTGCTTATGGTGGGTTGTGAGAGTGACAGAAACTTAAACCCGAGTAGGTGGGGTATGACGTATGGGAGTAAAGAGGACTTGATACTTAATGCTATGGTTGGGTTTCATGACCTTAATGTTCTTTAATAGTTGCAGATGCTTGCTAGAGTTCCAATCATAAGTGCATATGATCCAAGTAGAGAAAGTATGTTAGCTCATGCCTCTCCCTCATATAAAATTGCAAGAATGATTACCGGTACTTGTTATCGATTACCAAGTAGAGAAAGTATGTTAGCTTATGCCTCTCCCTCAAATAAAATTGCAATAATGATTACCGGTCTAGTTATCGATTGCCTAGGGACAAATAAATTTCTTGTTCACAAAAGCTCTCTACTAAAACTAACTTAGTTGTGTCTTTATCTAAACAGCCCCTAGATTTTATTTATGTGATCTTTATTATCTCGCCAACCTATCCTATCACACCTACAAAGTACTTCGAGTTTCATACTTGTTCTAGGTAAAGCGAACATCAAGCGTGCATAGAGTTGTATCCGTGGTCGATAGAACTTGAGGGAATATTTGTTCTACCTTTAGATCCTCGTTGGGTTCGACACTCTTATTTATCGAAAAGGGCTACAAACGATCCCCTATACTTGTGGGTTATCAAGACCTTTTTCTGGCGCTGTTGCCGGGGAACAATAGCATGTGGTGAATATTCTCGTGTGTGCTTGTTTGCTTTATCACTAAGTAATTTTTATTTTGTGCTCTTGTTTTCTATCTTTGGTTATGGGTAGGAAATGCAAAATACCAAAAAAAATAGTTGTACCTACTAAACCAATGGTTGAAGAACCACCCAAAATCTATCATAGTACTGAAGCTTTCTACTTGGACCATCTTCTATCCATTTGTGCTCGTGCTAAAAACCCAACTATCTTAGTTGAGGGAAAATCGTTAGATGAGCATGCTTGTTTTGTGCGACATCGTTTATCTAAAAAAAGGGAATCTTTTACAGCATCAAATTAATGCTATGCAATGTTATGCTTGGAATTTATGTGACTTATATGATTTTACTTGTTGTTCTGAAGACCCTAAGAAACACCTTCCCTACCAATGTGAGTTTATTGATAATGGAATCATATCTTCTTATGCCAAAGGTGTTTATAATTACTTTGATATCGAACAAATTGAAGAATTTGTTGCTTTCAAGGGTGCTTATGAAATTACTTCTTTGATTGAAAAGTATGATGCTACTCTTTACAAATCTGAAAAATTTGCTATACTTAAATATTGTTATGATAATTATGCTTCTAATGCCTATGTTAAACCATATATTGAGGACTCCTTCGCTATCCAAGAAGAAACTAACATTTTGTAGGAGTCTATGGAAGAAGAAAATGATGTCACTATGAGCTCATTGGATGAAAAAGATGATGAGGAGAGCGAAGAACAAATGGAGGAAGAACGGATTGATCACCCGTGTCCACCTTCTAATGAGAGTAACTCTTCAACTCATACATTGTTTAATGTTACATCGTTCTTACCGAAGGATGAATGCTATTATGATTGCTATGATCCCGTTGATTCATTTGAAATATCCCTTTTTGATGAACTTGGTGCTTGCTATGCTTGTGGCCAAGATGCCAATATAAATTATGCTTATGGAGATGAATTTGCTATTGTCCCTTATGTTAAACATGAAATTGTTGCTATTGCACCCACACATGATAGTCCTATTATCTTTTTGAATTCTCCCAACTACACTATATCGGAGATGTTTGCTCTTGTTAAGGATTATATTGAGGGTTGCCTTTTACCATTACACATGATGATTTTGATGAATATAATATGCATGTGTTTTATGCTCCTAATTGCAATTATTATCAGAGATGAACTACATCTCCGCCTTATGTTTCCAACACGAAAAAATTGCAAGAAACTACTTATGCTATGTATTGGCCTTTACTTGATGTGCATGAATTGTTCTTGTATGACATGCCGATGCATATGAAGAGAGTTAGACTTCTTCATTGCATGATATATGTTGCTTTGTGCTCACTAATAAATGCTAAATCATTGTTGATTCAAATTGGCATTGATATACCTTGGGATCCGGGTGGATCCATTACTTGAGCACTTTATGCCTAGCTTAATGGCTTTAAAGAAAGCGCTGCCAGGGAGACAACCCGGAAGTTTAGAGTCATTTATTTCTGTTGAGTGCTTTTATAAATTTTAAAAACAAAAAATAGAGGGTAACACAAAACTTTTCAAAAAGGAAAGTGAAAGTGAAAGAGACAAGCATTGTTGAAGTGGGGGAGCTCCTTGAACTTTGTTCATGCTCACAGAAACTTTGTGAATCTTAATTATAGAAACTTTTCAACAAAAATAATTGTCCCCTTGTACAATTCCATTGTATTATAAAAATAATGTGCCAAGATTTGCCTTTAGGATGTTTAGATTGCTTGTTGGTTTGTGCGGTGCAAAACAGAAACTTTGGCTGTAGTGCATGATTTTACATTTTTTTGCTGGAACGTCAAATGGTTCTGAAACTTTTTGCACTGTCTTTATATAATTTTTTTTTATTTTTCCTAATTTTTTCAGAATTTTTGGAGTACCAGAGGTATGGTGAATGTTCATATTACTACGGACTGTCCTGTTTAAGACATATTCTGTTTTTGATGCATTGTTTTGCTCGTTTTGATGAAACTGTCGATATTTATCGGTGGTATAAGCCATGTAAGAGTTATATTACAGTAGCTACAATGAAAAAACACAATATGAATTGGTTTGCAATAGTACTTAGAGTAGTGATTTGCTTTATTATACTAACGGATCTTGCCGAGTTTTCTGTTGAGTTTTGTGTGGATGAAGTGATCAAAGATCGAGGAGGTCTCAATATGAGGAGAAGGAGGAGAGGCAAGAGCTAAATCTTGGGGATGCCCAAGGCACCCCAAGTAAATATTCAAGGATACTCAAGCGTCTAAGCTTGGGGATGCCCCGGAAGGCATCCCATCTTTCTTCAACAAGTATCTGTATGTTTTCAGTTTCGTTTCGTTCATGTGATATGTGCAAATCTTGGAGCGTCTTTTGCTTTTAGTTTTCATTTTTATTTTATGCACCATGCTAGTATGAGATAGTCCATGGTTGATTTATAGAATGCTCATTGCACTTCACTTATATCTTTTGAGTATGGCTTTATAGAATGCTTCATGTGCTTCACTTATCTCATTTGAAGTTTGGATTACCTGTTTCTCTTCACATAGAAAATCGTTGTTTGAAGAATGCTATTTTGCTTCAATTATATTTGTTAGAGCATGATCTTTTGTAGAAAGAATTAAACTCTCATGCTTCACTTATATCTATTTAGAGAGTCAACAGGAATTGGTCAATTGCATGGTTAGTCATAAAATCCTACATAAAACTTATGGATCACTGAATATGATATGTTTGATTCCTTGCAATAGTTTTGCGATATAGAGATGGAATATGTGGGAGGTACTAGTAAACGGTTCTGGTTAGTAAGAATGTTGGTGTTAAGGTTTGAATTCCTGAAGCATGCACGTATAGTCTCTCGTTATGCTATGATGTTGGAGCATGATTTATTATTGATTGTCTTCCTTGTGAGTGGCGGTCGGGGACGAGCGATGGTCTTTTCCTACCAATCTATTCCCCTAGGGGCATGTGTAGTAGTACTTTGCTTCGAGGGCCAATAAACTTTTGCAATAAGTATATGAGTTCTTTATGACTAATGTGAGTCCATGGATTATACGCACTCTTACCTTTCCACAATTTGCTAGCCTCTATGGTACCGTGCATTGCCCTTTCTCACATCGAGACATGGTGCAAACTTCGCAGGTGCATCCAAACCCCGTGATATGATACGCTCTATCACACATAAGCCTTATTATATCTTCCTCAAAACAGCCACCATACCTACCTATTATGGCTTTTCCATGGCCATTCCGAGATATATTGCCATGCAACTTCCACCACTTCCGTTTGTTGACTTGAGCATTCATTGTCATATTGCTTTCCATGATCATATAGCTGACATAGTAGTTGTGGCTCAGCCACCGTTCATCATTTTTCATACATGTTATGCTAGATCATTGCACATCCTGGTACATTGCCAGAGGCATTCATATAGAGTCATACTTTGTCATGGGTATGGAGTTGTAATTTTTATTTCTTTTGAGTTATAAGTAAATAGAAGTGTGATGATCATCATTATTCATTTTTAGAGCAGTGCCCCAGTGAGGAAAGGATGATGGAGACTATGATTCCCCCACAAGTCGGGATGAGACTCTGGATAATGAGAGAGAAAATATAGAAATAAAAAATGAAAAAATGAAAGAAAAAAAGAAAAAAATAAACGAAGAGAGAAGGGGCATTGTTAGTATCCTTTACCACACTTGTGCTTCAAAGTAGCACCATGTTTTTAATATGGAGAGTCTCCTATGTTGTCACTTTCATATACTAGTGGGAATTTTTCATTATAGGATTAGATGCACACCCACTTAGTTTTCATATTGAGCTTTCATACACTTATAGCTCTCAGTGCATTCGTTGCATGGCAATCCCTACTCCTCACATTGATATCAATTGATGGGCATCTCCATAGCCCGTTGGTTAGCCGCATCGATGTGAGACTTTCTTACCTTTTTGTCTTCTTTATATTTACCCCTATCATTATACTCTATTCCACCCGTAGTGCTATATACATGGCTTGCGCTCATGTATTGTGTGAGGGTTGAAAAAACTGAAGCGCGTTAAAAAGTATGAACCAATTTCTCGGCTTGTCATCGGGGTTGTGCATGATAAATACTTTGTGTTAAAAAGACAGAGCATGACAAGACTGTATGATTCTGTAGGGATAGCTTTCTTTAGCATTGATATTTTGAAAGACATGATTGTTTGTTGGGATGCCTGATTATTGATGTCTTTATGTCAAATTATAGACTATTGCTTTGAATCACTTATGTCTCACTATTCATGCCATGACTAGACATATGATCAAGTTTATGCTAGGTAGCATACCACATCAAAAATTATCCTTTTTATCATTTACCTGCTCGAGGGTGCGCAGGAATTAAGCTTGCGGATGCTGATATGTCTCCGTCGTATCTATAATTTTTGATCGTTTCATGCCAATATTATACCACTTTCACATAATTTTGGCAACTTTTTATATGCTTTATTGGACTAACCTCTTAATCCAGTGCCCAGTGCCAGTTCATGTTTTCTGCATGCTTTTTGTATCACGGAGTGTCCATATCAAACGAAGTCCAAATGCAATAAAACTTTACGAAGAATTATTTTGGAATATATGTGATTTTTGGGAGTTGGAATCACCACAAATGGAGGCCAACACAGACCACAAGACACCAGGGCGCACCAGAGGCCCCTGGCGTGCGGTGGTGGGTTGTGCCCATCTCGAACGTCGGTTCGAGCTCTACTTCGGGCGCAAGGGAGCTTATATCTGGAAAAAATCATGTTAAAATCTCAGCGCAATCGTAGTTACGGATCTCCCGGAATATAAGAAACAGTTTTCAGTCAGATCTGGGGAACGCGAAACAGAAGAGAACAGAGAGGGAGATCCAATCTCGGAGGGGCTCCCGCCCCCCCCCCCCCCCGCCATAGGAGACCATGGACCAGAGGAGGAAACCTCCTCCCATCTAGGGGGAGGCCAAGGATGAAGAATAAGAAGGAGGGGGCTCTCCCCCCCTCATTCCCGGTGGGGCCGGAGTGCCGCCGAGGGCAACGATTGGGACGGCAATCTACATCAACAATCTTGCTACAGTCAACACCAACTTTCTCCCCCTCTATGCAGCGGTGGAACACCTCTTCCCCCCCCCCCCCCCCGCTGTGGGTTAAACATGGTGCTCAACTCCATACATTACCTCCCAATGATCTATGGTTATCCTATGATGTCTGAGTAGATCTGTTTTGTCCTGTGGGTTAATCGTGATCTTGGTTGGTATGATTGTATATTTTATTTATGGTGCTGTCCTACGGTGCCCTCCGTCTCGCACAACCCTGAGGGGCCCTCGTTGTAGGGTTTTGCAATATGTTCATGGTTTGCTTACGGTCGGTTGCGAGAGTGACATAAACTTAAACCCGAGTAGGTGGGGTATGACATATGGGAGTAAAGAGGACTTGATACTTAATGTTATGGTTGGGTTTCACGACCTTAATGATCTTTAGTAGTTGCAGATGCTTGCTAGAGTTCCAATCATAAGTGCATATGATCCAAGTAGAGAAAGTATGTTAGCTCATGCCTCTCCCTCATATAAAATTGCAAGAATGATTACCGATACTTGTTATTGATTACCTAGGGACAAGTAACTTTCTTGTTCACAAAAGCTCTCTACTAAAACTAACTTAGTTGTGTCTTTATCTAAACAGCCCGTAGATTTTATTTACGTGTTCTTTATTATCTTGCAAACCTATCCTATCACACCTACAAAGTACTTCTAGTTTCATACTTGTTCTAGGTAAAGCGAACGTCAAGCGTGCGTAGAGTTGTACCGGTGGTCGATAGAACTTGAGGGAATATTTGTTCTACCTTTAGCTCCTTGTTGGGTTCAACACTCTTATTTATTGGAAAAAGGCTACAAACGATCCCCTATTCTTGTGGGTTATTAGCAAGCATGGTGGAAATTTCAGCTTCAGGTATCTTTCTTTTATTTGTAACAATATCTTTCATATACTTAGCGTAAGGAGGCATTTTAAGCATATCAGTAAAACACATACGCAAAAAGATAGGTCTAATCATTTCAGCAAAGCGCTCAGAATCCTCATCATCCTTTTTCTTGGATGGCTTAGGAGGAAAGGGCATGGGTTTGTGAACCCATGGTTCTCTTTATTTACCATGTTTCCTAGCAACAAAGTATCTCTTATCATAATTTTGATTCTTTGATTGTGGGTTATCAAGATCAACAATAGGTTCAATCTATACATCATTATCATTACTAGGTTGAGCATCAACATGAACATCATTATTAACATTATCACTAGGTTCATGTTCATCACCAGATCGTGTCTCAGCATCAGAAATAGAAATATCATTATGATTCTCAGGTGTATCTGTAGCAAGTTCACTAGCATGCAAAGTCCTATTAGTTTTTTTTCTTTTTAGTACGAGGACTAGGTGCATCAGTACTAGTTCCCTGTGAATCTTGCTCAACTCTCTTAGGATGGCCCTCAGGATACAAAGGTCCCTGGGTCATTTTACCACCTATAGTCATAACCCTAACAACATTATCATTACTCTTATTATTCAACTGATTGAGCAATTCATCCTGGGCCTTAAGTACTTGTTCTACATGAGTTGTAACCATGGAAGCATGTTTACTAATAAGCTTAAGATCATTAACAGTTCTACTCATATAATCACCCAAGTGATCAAGCATGTAAGTATTACGTTTCAATTATCTACTAACATAAGCATTGAAATTCTCTTGTTTAACAATAAAATTATCAAACTCATCAAAGCATTGACTAGCAGACTTATTATGAGGAATATCACCTTCATCAAATATACAGAGAGAGTTTACCTCTACTACCCGTGTCGGGTTATCAAGACCATGTATTTCTTCAATGGGTGGTAGATTCTTAACATCTCCAACTTTAATACCTTTTTCTTTCATTGATTTCTTTACCTCTTGCATATCTTCAGGTCTGAGAAATAGAATACCCCTTTTCTTATGAGTTGGCTTCAGAGTTGGTTCAGGAAGTTTCCAATCATTTCCATTACTCAATATATTGTTCAATAGCAATTCAGCTTGCTCAACAGTTCTTTCCCTGAAAACACTACCAGCACAACTATCCAGGTGGTCTCTGGAAGCATCGGTTAGTCCATTATAAAAGATATCAAGTATTTAATTTTTCTTGAGAGGATGATCAGGCAAAACATTAAGTAATTGGAGAAGCCTCCCCCAAGCTTGTGGGAGACTCTCTTCTTCAATTTGCACACAATTATATATTTCCCTTAAAGGAGCTTGTTTCTTATGAGCGGGGAAATATTTTGCAGAGAAGTGATAAATCATATCCCGGGGACTACGCACACAACCAGGAGCAAGAGAATTAAACCATATCTTAGCATCACCCTTTAATGAGAAAGGAAATAATTTAAGGACATAGTAATAACGATTTTTTTCGTCATGAGCAAATAGGGTGGCTATATCATTCAATTGGTAAGATGTGCCACAACAGTTTCAGATTCATAACCATGAAAAGGATCAAATTCAACCAAAGTAATTAACTCAGGATCGATAGAGAATTCATAATCCTTATCAGTAACAAAGATAGGTGAAGTAGCAAAAGCGGGATCATATTTCATTCTAGCATTCAAGGACTTTTCTTTCAGTTTAGCTAACAATTTCTTAAGATCTTCCCTATCATTACAAGCAAAGAAGTCTCTAGCAGTTTCTTCATCCATAACATAACCCTCAGGCACAACAGGCAATTCATATCTAGGGGGAGAATCATAATCATCATCTTCAATATTATCATCATTTCAGTAATTTCATTCTCTTTAGCCCTAGCAAGTTGCTCATCAAGAGATTCACTTAGTGGCACAGTATTATCAAGCACAGAAGTAGTTTCATCATAAGTATCATGTCAAGCAGAAGTGGCATCATCAATAGCATGCGACATATTGGAATCAATAGCAGGTGTAGGTGTCGCAGGTTTACTCAAAACTGAAGGAGAATCAAGTGCGGAGCTAGATGGCAGTTCCTTACCTCCCCTCGTAGTTGAGGGAAAAATCTTAGTTCTTTGATCTTTCAAATTCCTCATAGTGATCAACAGATATTAATCCCAAGTGACTCAGAGAATAGATCTATGCTCCCCGGCAACAGCGCCAGAAAAAGGTCTTGATAACCCACAAGTATAGGGGATCGCAACAGTTTTCGAGGCTAGAGTATTCAACCCAAATTTATTGATTTGACACAAGGGAAGCCAAAGAATATTCTTGAGTATTAGCAGCTGAGTTGTCAATTCAACCACACTTGAAAGACTTAATATCTATAGCAAAGTATTTAGTAGCAAAGTAGTATGGAAGTAACGGTAACGGTGGCAACAGTAACAGTAATAGTTTCGTAGCAATTGTAACAGTAACAGCGGAGAAGTAACGAAGCAAAGATCAATATGTGAAAAGTTCGTAGGCAATGGATCAATGATGGATAATTATGTCGGATGGCATTCATCATGCAACGGTTATGACATAGGGTGACACAGAACTAGCTCCAGTTCATCAATATAATGTAGGCATGTATTCCGAATATAGTCATACGTGCTTATGGAAAAGAACTTGCATGACATCTTTTCTTCTGCCCTCCCGTGGAAGTGGGGTCCTATTCTTTACCTATATAATAATAAAGTGAATTGGGTTTCTTTCGTCCGTCATGGCATTTTTCAGAAAAGTCCTTCTATTTCAGAGAATTCAACCTGCAGTCCTGTTTTAAGTTAAAACGAATCGTTATTTTCGTATTTTACACAAAAGTCTCTGTCTTTTCTTGAAATCAACCCGCCGTCCAGATTTAAGTCACACCCGAACCGTTATTTTACATTTTTCGAAACCCCCCCTGATGTTTTAGGTAATTCATCCACGGGTCATATTTAAGTCAAACAAATGCTTTTTAAAATCATCCATATCTTTTAAACCATAACTCCGATTTGAACATGTTATATATGAAATTTGATTAGAAAATATATAGAATATGAATATGAGATTATTTTTACCTGTTAAGTATTTTTAAATATTATTTTGGAATATATTTGAGTCAAACCAAATGATTTTCTAAATTATCTATATCTTTTAAACCGTCACTTCGATTTTAGCATATTATATATGAAATTTTATTAGAAAAATGTGTGGAACCTAAAAATGATGTTAATTTTACCTGTTAAATATTTTAAAATATTGTTATGGAAGCAAAATTATAATTTATAGCGTAAGATCCGTTTTTTCATACCGGCGACGATCCAGATTGCAAATAAACACCCCACTATAACCATATAGGGAAAAGAAAAAATCAATAATTACACATGCATACCTCTGAAAAATGTCACAGGGGAAAACAACAGATTTCTCATCGCGAGAGTGAGAGAAAGCGAGCGAGAGAGAGAGAGAGAGGGAGGACAGAGGGAGAGAGAGACGCCTTAGGATTAACCATATTCAACACATGTTTTTTGTTGTTTTGTGTGAACACCGAGGCCATCGTCGGCGAGGGTGAGAAGGAGGATAAGCGGCAACACAAATATGATGCCTCGCAAAAATAAAGGAGATGGACCTATTGTGGTCTTGAGTGATGGTTGTTGAGTTAAGAGCGTGTGTTGTGTTTTCTCTCCTGTTGCAACGCACGGGCTCTTTTGCTAGTGGAAACTAAGGGATATTAAGGCCTACTTTTAATAGAGTACCAGAACAAAGCATTAGCACTTAGTGAATACATGAACTCCTCAAACTACGGTCATCATCGGGAGTGTTCCTGACTATTGTCACTCCGGGGTTGCCGGATCATAACACATAGTAGGTGACTATAACTTGCAAGATAGGATCAAGAACACAAATAAATTCATGAAAACATAATAGGTTCAGATCTGAAATCATGGCACTCGGGCCCTAGTGATAAGCATTAAACATAGCAAAGTCATAGCAACTTCAATCTTAGAACATAGTGGATATTAGGGATCAAACCCTAAAAAACTAACTCGATTACATGGTAAATCTCATCCAACCCTTCACGGTCCAGCAAGCCTACAGTGGAATTACTCATGCATGGCGGTGAGTATCATGAAATTGGTGATGGAGGATGGTTGATGATGATGATGGCGACGGATTCCCCTCTCTGGAGCCTCGAACAGACTCCAGATTTGCCCTCCCGAGGAAGAACAGGGCTTGGCGGTGGCTCTGTATCGTAAAACATGATGAATCCTTCTCTCTGATTTTTTTCTCCCCGAACGTGAATATATGGAGTGGGAGTTGAGGTCGGTGGAGGTCCACGGGGCCCACAAGGTCGAAGGGCGCACCCCGGGGGTGGGTGGGCGCGCCCCCCACACTTGTGGCTAGGGTGTGGGCCCCCTGCTGCTGATTCTTTCGCCAATATTTTTTATTAATTCCAAAAGTTAACTCCGTTGATTTTCAGGTCATTCTGAGAACTTTTATTTCTGCACAAAAATAACATCATGGCAATTCTGCTGAAAATAGCGTCAGTCCGGGTTAGTTCCATTCAAATCATACAATTTAGAGTCCAACACAAGGGCAAAAGAGTTTAGAAAAGTAGATACAATGGAGACATATCACTTTCCAAGTTTATTTCTTCTCATTCGAGTCATAGGGAAAACCATACTATTAAAGGGGATCTAGGTGATACATATATATCATATTTCCAATGTGATGCTCAAACCTATACACACTCTTTCCGCTTTGAGTGAAGCCTTTGGAAACCTCCGGTACAGCTGACGAATTTGCTAGCGGCAGTGACACAGTTCATCTGGTCACTGAGGAATTAGGTCAGATTGAGGAGTTAGGATTTCGCCAGTGCGATCTGCCTATCCTGAGGAAATTGAGGGCCCCAACGAAATTGAGAGTCCAATTTTCCGACCGTTACTGCGCCGCGTGCCAGCTATCGAGTGGACCCTTAGCCTGACAACGGTCATGTACGAAGGGGCATTTATGACATTTCATGTCGGGATGCCCCTAGCTATAAATAGCCGCCGCCTACAACCACTTGTTGGTTGGCTGCCCTAGAGAGAACTTGACACTTTCATTTGAGAGCAAACCTTCCTCTGATGACTTTGAGATAAACCTAAGTGAGAAAAAACCCAACATACAGCCAAAGTGATTGAGCATCACTTAAGAGTTTGATCTGTGTGATCTGACGCCTATTACCTTTGAAGATTGTCATCCTTCCAGACGGTTAGGCATCATGTTCTGAGCACCCAAGAGTAATTGTGGCGTGCCTGTGAACAAGTTTGTGAAGGTTTTGGAGGTCTACTTTGAAGGCTACGGGGCTCTCATTCCCATCTACTCCCTAGACCTACACTCTCAATAGCAACTTATCTACCTCATTGTAATCCCTCGCAAGGGGTACATCTACCATGAATAACAATACAAAGCAGGACTTAGGGTATTACTCCTTACCAGAGGCCTGAACCTGGGTAAAAACCCCCATGTGACATCTAATCTGGTACTTCCGACCACGTTAACAACCCTACCGATGGTACTGACCGTATTACGCAACGTCAAGGGTTAAAAACTGGGCGAGGGGAGCCGAACACCATTGGCATATGCATTCGTGAGGGTTATTAGCCTTGTCTTTATAGAACTTGTTAAAGTACCAATCCTTTGTTCTAATGTTACAAATATGCTAACGGCCGCATGTACGCATTTTTAGTACACCCGTAGGCATACTCTACCTGCATTTATAAGAGTTAGAAAATAATATAGACGTATGATTTGGTACACCTACAAATACAAAGACACAAGGAGGATACAAGTCATATATATAGCTGGCTCCGCCATACTTCGCAGAAGACCCCATACAAAGGAAATTTGCATAGACGTCCTTAGTCTCCTCTGTCGGCGTCCTGGGAATGGGGGTACCCAGACTTGCTTGCCTGCGGCCCACGGCGTGGCTCTATCAACGGCCTGGTACAGCCCAAATTCAACAACATCAACTCAAGACATCGCGAGGCGGACGACGCCAAGACCTCCACGAAGGGCGGCCTCCCCAGGCTGGCTCCCGAGGAGGAAAGATATCAATGCTAGGCGCACCTCGCGAGGTTCACATGACGTGAGCCATGATGACCAAGGTCAAGCGGGCGCCAGCAAGCGCAGTGTACCAGTTTCCTCTTTGGTGCTAAGGAGGCAAGCGCAAGCGCGGGGTCCCGAGGAATCAAGAAAAGGTTTCCATGTCAATGCAACAAGACCACGACCGCCAGGACGATAGGACGGAGGTCATCACAGAGCCCACTGCAGTGTCACCACCAGAGGCTTTTGCATGCGAAGACTACTTTTGTCAGGATAACTTGTACTAGTTTTCTCCCTTATAATTTGTCCGTTGTGGGATCCCTTCCCGCCTACATTTGGGAAGAGGACCGATGCCACTATAAATAGGACTTAGCCACCACCATAGAGGGGACGGATCTATTCCACCCTGACCAGCTCACTAGCTCATCGAGCACAAGAACACCTCACCTCCGGAGGCTATTCCACCACCGTACTAGTTCATCCTCAGCCCCCGAGGCAATCCACCACAAAGGTGGAGTAGGGTATTACACCTCAAGGTGGCCCGAACCAGGATAAACTGATGTGTCTCTTGTCCCTTGGGTTCGTTGAGCAGGCGGACTGGGGAAGATGAGTTCTTCGCACGCACCCTAGAGTTCGAACCTCTCTAGGGTCTGCGGAACCCTGAATCCGACATTTGACGTGCCAGGTAGGGGTGGTCGGAGCCTCTCTTCTGTCGGTCGACCCGCCGTCGCTCCATTGCTTCCATGGCTGACACCCATCGAGCCCATGCCGAGCGTCGGGCCGCCATCGTCGCTCGCGTCACCCAGACGGCGCTTGTCGGCGGGCCTCCCCGTCATTCTCCACCGCCTGCCACCAACGCCGCCACCGGCCTGACAGGGCACGAGCAGCAAGCTTCGTCCCTACACCCCTTCGTGCAGCCTGATGGGCGCACGGCCACTCCGTCGCTGACTCCGGCTGGTTCGTCATCTCACGCTCGTCCTGGGCCGGCGGACGCGCAGGTTGCGCTGCTCATGGCGCGCGAACTCATGCTCTACCGCCTCGTCGATGACTTCTATGAAGATTGGCTGGACCGCATCGCCGAGCTTGTCAGTGCCGCTGGGGGCTCTCCTGCATCGTCTCTCTCGCTGCCTCGCCCACCGCCCGCCGCGGGCGACGTGGCCCATGTAGCACTTCCGCCACCTCCCCGTCAAGACGTCGCCCTCGGACCAAGGCACGTGGCCCCACGACGTGACCCGCCGCGCAGGGCACCCACGCGTGAAGAAGAAAGTTGCCAGGAGGTCCAACGACCGCAAGAAGATGCTCCTGCACTCCCAGGACCACCACGTCAAGACCGCGCGCCACCTGTGGTGGTGGCGCGTGAGCGCCAAGATCAGGTTCCACCTCCACGACGGGCTCCCATGACCACCGCGGGCTGCCGAGCCTTCACTCCCGAGCTATGCAGCGTCGTTTGGCCAGGGAAGTTCAAGCCTGACCTGCCTCCACGCTAAGACGGCACCCCCGAACCTGCTGAGTTCTTGCAGCTCTACAAGCTGAGCATCGAGGCGGCCAACGGCGACGAGAAGGTCATGGTGAACTGGTTCCCCATGGCCCTCAAGGATGGCGCGCGCTCGTGGCTCCAAAACCTGCCTGCGGGATCGATCTCCTGTTGGGGCGAGATGCGTGAGCGTTTCGTCTCCAACTTCCATGGCACTCGCGACCGCCCGCCTACCGCAGGTTGATACGTCTCGAACGTATCTATAATTTTTGATTGTTCCATGCTATTATATTATCTGTTTTGGATGTTTAATGGGCCTTAATATGCACTTTTATATTATTTTTGGGACTAACCTATTAACCGAAGGCCCAGTGCCAGTTGTTGTTTTTTTGCCTATTTCAGTGTTTCGCAGAAAAGGAATATCAAACGGAATCCAAATGGAATGAAACCTTCGTGAGGATATTTTTTGGAACAAACGCAATCCAGGAGACTTTGAGTGGAGGTCAAGGAAGCAACGAGGCGGCCACGAGGTAGGGCGGCATGCCCAGGGGGCAGGCGCGCCCCCACCTTCGTGGTCCCCTCGTAGCTCCACCGACCTACTTACTTCGCCTATATATACTCTTATACCCTGAAAACATCCAGGGAGCCACGAAACCACTTTTCCACCACCACAACCTTCTGTACCCGTGAGATCCCATCTGGGGACCTTCTCCGGTGATCTGCCGGAGGGGGATTCGATCAGAGAGGGCTTCTACATCAACACCCTAGCCTCTCCGATGATGTGTGAGTAGTTTACCGCAGACCTTCGGGTCCATAGTTATTAGCTAGGTGGTTTCTTATCTCTCTTTGGTTCTCAATACAAAGTTCTCCTCTATGTTCTTGGAGATCTATTCGATGTAATTCTTTTTGCGGTGTGTTTGCCGAGATCTGATGAATTGTGGGTTTATGATCAAGATTATCTATGAACAATATTTGATTCTTCTCTGAATTCTTATATGCATGATTTGATATCTTTGCAAGTCTCTTTGAATTATCAGTTTGGTTTGGCCTAATAGATTGATCTTTCTTGCAATGGGAGAAGTGCTTAGCTTTGGGTTCGATCTTGCGGTTTCCTTTCCCAGTGAAAGTAGGGGTAGCAAGGCACGTATTTTATTGTTGCCATCGAGGATAAAAAGATGGGGTTCATATCATATTGCTTGAGTTTATCCCTCTACATCATGTCATCTTGCCTAATGCGTTACTCTGTTCTTATGAACTTAATACTCTAGATGCATGCTGGATAGCAGTCGATGTGTGGAGTAATAGTAGTAGATGCAGAATCGTTTCGGTCTACTTGACACGGACGTGATGCCTATGTTCATGATCATGCCTAGATATCATCATAACTATACGCTTTTCTATCAATTGCTCGGCGGTAATTTGTTCACCCACCGTAATATATGCTATCTTGAGAGGAGCCACTACCGAAACCTATGGCCCCCGGGTCTACTTTACATCATATAATTTTCCAATCTACAATTCTAGTTTACTACTTATTTTGCAATCTTTACTTTTCAATCTATACAACAAAAATACCAAAAATATTTATCTTATTATCTTTATCAGATCTCACTTTCGTAAGTGACCGTGAAGGGATTGACAACCCCTTTGTCGCGTTGGTTGCGAGGTTCTTGTTTGTTTGTGCAGGTACTAGGCGACTTGCATGTAGTCTCCTACTGGATTGATACCTTGGTTCTCAAAAACTGAGGGAAATACTTATGCTACTTTGCTGCATCACCCTTTCCTCTTCAAGGGAAAACCAACACTTGCTCAAGAGGTAGCACGGGTGACCTGCGATGCATCAAGCAGCAGCCAGGGGAAACCCTGCAGAAGTACATCTAGTGCTTCAACAACGTTCGCCTCAAGATCCCCAAGGTGTCAAACGAGGTCATCATCTCAGCATTCTCTGATGGCGTCCGCGATGTCAAGATGAAAGAGGAGCTCGCCATACACGAGGACCTGTGCACGGCTCTGGAGATGTTCAACATGGCGACCAAGTGTGCAAGAGTTGAGGAAGGACGCCTCTCCCTCCTCGAGCTCCCAGCGGCCGACCCAGAAGACAAGAAGGCCAAGGCCAAGGACGTGAAGCGCAAGGGGGCGGCCGTGCTCACGGCTGAACCAGAGATGAAGCGCGGCTGCGACCACCCGGAGTCATCCTAGGGAAGCCGTCCATTCTGCCTCTTCCACAATGTACACAACCACAACACCAATGATTGTCAGGAGCTCAGGGCCATCTGCGACGGACGCCTTGATCGTCGCCCCGAGCGCAACGTTCGAGGCTACGGCCGCGGAGGAGGCCGAAGTGGAGGACATTGGGACGACCGCGGCCCCTGCCAGGAGTGGCGCGACCAGCCTCGTGAGGACCGCTGGCAGGGCCAGCCTTGCGAGGGTGCCTGGAGAGATCAGCCTCATGGGGACCGTCCTGAGGGCAATGCCGGCCTCCCTCCACTGCCACCACCACCAAGAAGGAACGATGACCACCACCAGGATGAGGGGGTTGGGGGCTTCCAGGAACCTCGCACCATCGCCTGCATCCTGGGCGGCGCTCAGGCCCCAGCCTCTCAACGCATCTTCAAGCAGTCCGCCCCGTGAGGTGAACGTGGCCCTTCCCAGGCTCGAGGCCACGTGTCCCCTCAGCTGGTCCAAGTGCACCATCACCTTCAGCTCATCCGACCAGCTCAAGTGTGCAGCAACTGTCGGTGCCCTCCCGATGCTTTGCTCGCCCGTCATCAGCAACATCCTCGTCACCAAGACCCTCATCGATGGCGGTGCGTGGCTCAATGTTCTTTCCATCGAGACGTTTGACTACCTCCAAGTGCCCCATGATCAGCTGCAGCCCACCAAGCCTTTCTCAGGAGTGACCAACAGCTCCACCACTCCGATAGGGCAGATCCGCCTCCCTGTCACCTTCGGCCAGCGCAAAAACTACCACACCGAGCTCATCGACTTTAACATCGCCCACATCTGCCTTCCGTACAATGCCATCCTTGGTTATCCAGCCCTGGCCAAGTTAATGGCGATGACTCATCATGGTTACAATGTCCTCAAGATGCCAAGGAACCGCGACATCATCACAATCGCCTGCGAGGAGAAGGACGCGGTGTGCTCTCTCGAGCACGCCTACCAGGCCGCGGCGGTCATGGACCCAGACAACAAATGCAACATCTACCCTCCTGAGGATGTCCCCAAGAAGAAGAAACAGTTGCTCCGCCAAGAGCCTTAGGAGAGCGGTGTCTCCAACGGCGCCACCTCAGGACATGCGCAGAGGATGGGGTGCCTCCCTCTCTCGCATAGGAAGGCGCACCCGGCACCCCTCTTAGGTTGGGCTTGGGGGCTCTCTTCTGGAGGGCCTCTAACTTAGCCAACGTCACGAGGGAGGCGCTCGGGCACCATGTGGAGGCGTGCTTCAGCGTGCATTTCCCTCAAGAGGGCACAAGGCATGGGATGCTAGGTGCTCAGGAATTCATCACCAAAGCAACCGAGGAGCTTCAAGAGGCGAGAGCCATGCGCGGCGACCGCCGCCCACCACCTGGCGCGGCTCCTTGTCCTAGCGAGGACGACGAGTTGCATGTCTGCGTCAACACTCCAGGGCTCAATAGGGCCGCATCCCAGGAGCGCTTCTGGCCATCGCACGTTGGTCGGTGTGAGGGCACCCCTCACAGCTACGTCTGCATGCCTTTTGGCCTGTCGAACGCGGCTGTTACCTTCTAGCGTCGCCTACGGAGTGTTCTGGCGGGTCAAGAGGCCAGGCACCAGGCAATCCAGGCGGAGATGGCGACGGTTCTTTGCGAGCCCCCTGAGCACCCAGAGCCTCCCGAGGTTCAGGATCCAGGTGGCTCGTGAGGAGCGACTTCTTCAGCATGCATGTTCAGCTACTTCAACATCTCTTCAGCAATGGTGCCAGGTGACATTTTTCAGTTTATTCAGTTGGGGCGCCCCTTGGGCTGCATTATCCCCAGATCGCATGGGCCTGTCCCTGCGATGTGTATCCTTTTGCATATTTGATTCGCTCTGTTGGGGGCGCCCCTCGGGCTGCATCATCCCCAGGCCGCGTGGGTCCATTCGTGTGGCATGTATCGTTTTGCATCCATCAGGACTAGCTTTACCTTCTTCCACGGGTTGCTTTATGATTATCATCTACCTATCCGGCACTTCGTTGCCATGAATGTCGTGTGCCCTCTCAAACCCACCCACGACCGCCTCATGATTAAGGACTAGCACGGTGTCTGTGCTCGGGTCTATCCATGTAGCGCCGCTAAACCCAAGAGGCTGAGCTCTGGCTCGCGGGCCAGCTCCCGTGTATGTCACCTCCCATGGCCCTTGCTGCCTTGTTCTTGCATGAGCTAATCGCGGGTGGACGAGCTAGGGTGTGAGACACGGTGCCTCGTCACCACGGGAGTTGCGCACCGGTTGTCTTTCTTCAGGATTTTCGCATGAGAAGACTGGGCATGACATCTGTGCTCGGGTTCGTCCCTGCAGTGTCGATAAACCCAACGACTAAGCTCTGTCTGGTGGGCCGGCCCAGTTCACGTCACCTCCTGGGATCATTGGTGTTTGGCCTTCTCATGTGATAGCCTCAAGAGATTCATTCGGTGCAGGTTGTCTAACCATCTCGCAGGGCCATCACAACTGTTCTGAATCAAATGCACGTGCAACCCGCCTTGAGGAAGGGCCTTGTGAGTCCCGCGCCGTCTCCCGAGTGCCCAGACACACCTCCTCTATCCCTGCCGTGCAAGCCACGTGTCTAGGTGGGGATGTACACGCCCTGGGGGCTCCACTTAGAGGGAGTCCCCACCCATGCACCAACAGAATCACAATGCTCCGCGCTGGCAGTCGACACGGCTGAGGAGCGGCTATGCCTGTGCAAGGGGCGGAAGCGCCATGCTCCGCGCTGGTGATAAACAACTGGGGGCGGCCTCATGGCCGCATCAACCTCAAGGATCGGAGCCGCCAGGCTCGGTGTTCGGCTTTAGCGCAACACTTTCCCTTCGGGAGAGTCGTGCGAGGGGGCTGGGCACGAGGGCTACACTCAGGTCACGCCTAGCGTACGCCACCCTGCCAGGTCCCTCGGACCTGGTCTTCGCGTGCCCTGATGTCGCTTGAAGCTACATCGATATTTCCCCAAAGAGGAAGGGATGATGCAGCACAGCGGTGGAAGGTATTTCCCTCGGATATGAAACCAAGGTTATCGAACCAGTAGGAGAACCAAGCAACACAACGTAAACAACCCCTGCACACAGATAACAAATCCTCGCAACCCAGCGTGTTAAAGGGGTTGTCAATCCCTTCCGGGGTACGGCGCCTCAAGATAGGCAAATGGACGTGATGTAAATTTGTAGTAGATTGAAAGATAGATCGCATATAAAATAAATAGAAATAAAACGCATCAAGGTATTTTTGTATTTTTGGTTTAATAGACCTGGAAATAAATGCAAGAAAAAAAGTAGATCGCAAAGGCAAATATATGAAGAAGAAGACACGGGGCCCGCAGGTTTCACTAGTGGCTTCTCTCGAGAAAAATAGCAAACGGTGGGTAAACAAATTACTGTTGGGCAATTGATAGAACTTCAAATAATCATGACGATACCCAGGCAATGATCATTATATAGGCATCACGTCCAAGATTAGTAGACCAACTCCTGCCTGCATCTAGTACTATTACTCCACACATCGACCGCTATTCAGCATGTATCTAGTGTATTAAGTTCATGGAAAATGGAGTAATGCAATAAGAACGATGACATGATGTAGACAAGATCTATCTATGTAGAGATAGACCCCATCGTTTTATCCTTAGTAGCAACGATACATACGTGTCGTTTCCCTTTCTGTAACTGGGATCAAGCACCGTAAGATCGAACCCACTACAAAGCACCTCTTCCCATTGCAATATAAATAGATCAAGTTGGCCAAACAAAACCCAAATATCTGAGAAGAAATACGAGGCTATAAGCAATCATACATATGAGATATCAAAGAAACTCAAGTAACTTTCATGGATATAAAAAGATAGATCTGATCATAAAATCGAAGTTCATCGGATCCCAACAAACACACCGCAAAAGAGTTACATCATATGGATCTCCAAGAGACCATTGTATTGAGAATTTAGCGAGAGATAGGAAGCCATCTAGCTACTAACTACGGACCCCGAAGGTCTACAAAGAACTACTCGCGCATCATCGGAGAGGCACCAATGGAGGTGGTGAACCCCATCCGAGATGGTGTCTAGATTGGATCTGGTGGTTCTGGACTCTGCGGTGGATGGATGAATATTTCATCGACGCTTTTAGGGTTCTAGAAATATTGAGGTATTTATAGAGCAAAGAGGCAGTCCGGGGCACCCGAGGTGGGCACAACCCACCAGGGCGCGCCTGGGCGTCCTAGCGCACCCTGGTGGGTTGTGCCTCCCTCGGGGCACCCCCAGGCGCAACCAGGGCCCAATGTGTTCCTTCTGGCCCATAAAAATTATCTGTAAAGTTTTGTGGCATTTGGACTCCGTTTGATATTGATTTTCTGCGATGTAAAAAACATGGAAAACAGCAACTAGCACTTGGCACTATGTCAATAGGTTAGTACCAAAAAATGATATAAAATGACTATAAAATGATTATAAAACATCCAAGAATGATAATATAACAGCATGGAACAATAAAAAATTATAGATACGTTGGAGATGTATCAGCATCCCCAAGCTTAACTCCTACTCGTCCTCGAGTAGGTAAGTGATAAAACCAGAATTTTTGATGTGGAATGTTGCCTAACATGTCATATCATATTATTTTCTTTATAGCATGGACATTTGGACTTTTATATTGTTCAAAGCAATAGTCTAGTTTTGACATGATAATTTAGATACTCAATCATACCAACAAGCAACCATGTCTTCCAAAATATCAATGCTAAAATAAGTTATCCCTAGACCATCATGCTCAACCATTGATCCATTCATGAAACACACTCGAATATTAGCTACACCCAATACTTAAGTACGATCATATTTCCTCCTAGCTGGTGCTTCTGCAAGAGAAGATGGAGACTCAAATTCAAAATAAAAATTGCATAAAGTAAAAGAAAGGCCCTTCGCAGAGGGAAGTAGGGATTTCTAGAGGTGCCAGAGCTCAAAGCGAAAAACTTAGAGATAAAAACATTTTGGGAGGTGTATCCATCCCACCAACGAAAACGACTTAGAGTTCCCAACACTTTCCATGCTAGATATATCATAGGCGGTTCCCAAACAGAAAATAAATTGTATTCCTTTTTCCACCATACTTTCACTTTCCATGGCTATCCGTATCCATGGTTGCCCTCCATACCAACACTTTCCAAGGAATTTATTATTTGGCAACATAAAGTAAATTCATTTTTGCATTTTGGGACTGGGAATCCCTAAAACCATTGCCTTACTCTCGTGCAATGACAAGTGAATAAACACTCATCGTGAGAATAACACATCCAGCATAGAAAATATTAGCAACCCTTCACCGCGCCGCGAGCGAAACAAACACACAAAAGAGAAGTTTATTTTGAAAATTAGAGATGGCACATGCAAATTTGCTTAGAACAGCAAAAGAATACCGCATATAGGTAGATATAGTGGACTCATGTGGCAAAACTGGTTTAAAGGTTTCGGGATGCACAAGTAGAGATCATACTTAGTGCAAAATGAAGGCTAGCAAAAAGATTGAGAAGCGACCAACCAAGAAACGAATGGTCTCATAAGCAAGCATTAAGCATAATTAACACCGAATAATGCACCACAAGTATGATATAATTTCATTCTATGACTATTGACTTTCCTACTTGCATAGGGAATCACAAACCTTAACACTAATATGCTTCTCCAAGGTCCTTCATTGAAAAACACTTGTTCAAGTAGGCCTTTATGCTTTCCAAGAATTCTATATCATTTCCCATCAACAGTATGTCATCCACATACAATATGAGAAATGCTACAGAGCTCCCACTCACTTTCTTGTAAATGCAGGCTTCTCCATAAGTCTGCGTAAACCCAAACACTTTGATCATCTCATCAAAACGAATGTTCCAACTCCGAGATGCTTGCACCAGCCCATAAATCAAGCGTTGGAGCTTGCACACCTTGTCAGCATTCTTAGGATCGACAAAACCTTCCGGCTGCATCATATACAATTCTTCCTTAAGGAAACCATTAAGGAATGACGTTTTGACGTCCATTTGCCATATCTCATAATCATAGAATGCGGCAACTGCTAACATGATTCGGACGGACTTCAGTACACTACTCTGTTGCATCATCCCTTCCTCTTCGGGGAAAACCAACGCAAGCTCAAGACGTAGCAATCATCGGCAAGTCAGTCAAAGTCCATACTTCGTTTTCATACATGGATCCTATCTCGGATTTCATGGCTTCTAGCCATTTGTCGGAATCCGGGCCTGCCATCGCTTCTTCATAGTTCGAAGGTTCACCGTTGTCTAACAACATGATTTCCAAGACAGGGTTGTCGTACCACTCTGGCGCAGAACGTGTCCTCGTGGACCTACGAAGTTCAGTAGTAACTTGATCTGAAGTTTCATGATCATCATCATTAACTTCCTCTCTAGTCGGTGCAGGGACCTCAGGAACATTTTCTTGAGCTGCGCCACTTACCGGTTCAAGAGGTAATACTTCATCAAGTTCTACTTTCCTCCCACTTATTTCTTTCGAGAGAAACTCTTTCTCTAGAAAGGACCCATTCTTGGCAACAAAGATCTTGCCTTTGGATCTGAGGTAGAAGGTATACCCAACAATTTCTTTAGGGTATCCTATGAAGACGCATTTTTCCAACTTGGGTTCGAGCTTTTCAGGTTGAAGTTTCTTGACATAAGTGTTGCATCCCCAAACTTTTAGAAACGACAGCTTAGGTTTCTTCCCAAACCATAATTCATACGGT
>NW_024120491.1:0-18759 GCF_003073215.2 Triticum urartu
TAGTTTATGCGTTGCTTCGTAAGGGGCTGATTTGGATCCATATGTTTCATGCTATGGTTAGGTTTACCTTAATACTTTTGTTGTAGTTGCGGATGCTTGCAATAGAGGTTAATCATAAGTGGGATGCTTGTCCAAGTAAGGGCAGCACCCAAGCATCGGTCCACCCACATACCAAATTATCAAAGTATCGAACACGAATCATATGAGCGTGATGAAAACTAGCTTGATGATATTCCCATGTGTCCTCGGGAGCACTTTTCTCTATATAAGAGTTTGTCCAGACTTGTCCTTTGCTACAAAAAGGATTGGGCCACCTTGCTGCACTTTATTTACTTTTGTTACTTGTTGCTCGTTACAAATTATCCTATCACAAAACTATCTGTTGTCACTTATTTCAGTACTTGCAGAGAATACCTTGCTGGAAAGCGCTTATCATTTCCTTCTGCTCCTCGTTGGGTTCGACACTCTTACTTATCGAAAGGACTATGATAGATCCCCTATACTTGTGGGTCATCAATCCACTAGGTACAATATATAGCATTCAAGTTCTTAAGAGGTAGAGAAATGAGTTCAAGATTCAAGTGATCATGGTAGAGTAGTATAGCATGTATGTGGCCTCCTCCAGTGGGTGGCCTCTTGGAGGCATCAGGGGAGTATGAGCAGCAGTTGGTGGAAGGCCGGCGTAGTGGAAGGTGGTGGTGGGAATTGGGGATCGCTGGATCGAGTGTTCGACAAGAGTCTGGTAGCGAAGAGTCGATATTTCATCTTTCTGAGGAGTCACATAGGACGTATAAGGAGTGGCGAGCAGGTGATTATGAGCCTATGAGCTATGACTTGTTTAAGGAATATGAGATTTAGGGTTGGACCATATGAGTTGAATGTTAACCCCACATGTTATAGGAGTTATTTTCATTTATTAATTTTTTCTGGGTATCTATTGGGTTGCCCATGGGCATAATTTCTTACCCATGCCCTACCCATATATTTTGCGGGTATGGGTACCCATTACCCGTGGGTAGAAAATCTCTTCAAGTCTTGCCCATACCCATTGTTTTCGGGTAGGATACCCGCGGGTACCCATACCCATGGGCAAAACTGCCATCCGTCCCTCCATCTCTCCCTCTCTTTCCTTCCCCCTCCTTCTTCCTAGTTGGACTAGGAAAGGGGGAGTCCTCCTCCTACTAGGAGGAGGAATCCTCCCTCTCCTTGGCGCGCCCCAAGGTCGGCTGGCCTCCCCCCTTGCTCCTTTATATACGGGGGCAGGGGGCACCCTATAACACATAAGGTGATCATTGATCCCTTAGCCGTGTGCGGTGCCCCCCTCCACCATAATCCACCTTGGTCATATCGTAGCGGTGCTTAGGCGAAGCCCTGTTCCGGTAGCATCATCATCACTGTCATCACACCGTCGTGCTAACGAAGCTCTCCCTCGACACTCTGCTGGATCGTGAGTTCGTGGGACGTCACCGAGCCGAACATGTGCAGATTGCGGAGGTGTTGTACTTTCGGTACTAGGATCGGTCGATCGTGAAGACGTACGACTACATCAACTGCGTTGTCATAACGCTTCCGCTTATGGTCTAAGAGGGTACGCGGACAACACTCACCCCTCTCGTTGCTATGCATCACCATGATCTTGCGTGTGTGTAGGAATTTTTTTGAAATTATTGCGTTCCCCAACAGGAGATGCTCCTACTTGGCGGTCCAGCTAACCTCTGCATCATGGTCATCTCTGGCGCACCGGGTGGACATTCCTATGTCTCCCCAGCCTCAGGTAGCCTCGTCGTGGTGCACACACGGATGGAGGATTGGAGCCGCTACCGCCAATCCTCAGCTGGTAGGGGACATGACCATGGTCTGCCCCAGGTAGCCTCGCTGCGGTGCACATGTGGATGTAGGATTGGAGCCGCTATCGCCAATCCTCAAATGTTGGGAACGTGACCACTGTCTGCTACAGCGCAGCCTCAACAGTGTCTCGGGCAGTGTGGTAGGGAGCTGATGTACGCTCCACTCCTGCCATGAACAGGAGCCCTGCTCTTGCACGAATTAGGAACCTCTACGGCCGGGTGATGAGGTGGTCGAGACCCATAACGGGGCAAAGCAGCGGAGGAAGTTTTGCTTGGGGGGGCAATGGTTTGTCAATGAAGTGATGGCTGGAAGCGCCAGCACCATAGGCGGCTGACGGGTGGGCAAGGGTGTGACGCAAGAAGTCTGATCTCTTGATGCGGGAGGAAGAAGAGAAGGGGATTTTCCCCCTTACCCACATGTTGGCCCCTAATTCCTGTTTGATTTTTAGCAACAATTCCTGACTGATTGTTCTTTATAGACCACTACTTGGAGTTGTCGAATAACCTGGGTTAGTTCGTTACTTGATCGATCCCGTGACAAACTAAAATGCTTAGTGCCTTTTCATGTGTTTTCTCTTCACATGGAATGTGATATACTGATATGCATATGTTGGTCTATGGTATTTGCTCACACACTTTATCTATACATCTTGACAAGCACTCTGCTGTTTCTGTTATTAATCTGTAGGTTTTTGGCATAAAATGTAACCATTTAGTTAGCCATGGAAGCCTACAATTATGTGGACCCTACGGCTCTTGCCAAGGTCATGATTCAACTCCAGAGTTTATTGCACTGATGTGATCATCAATTCATCGGGAGCACCATTTGTGCCAAGACTTCTTTTGAGCTGGTATCCAGTAAGATAGGAGTACCTTTTATGCCTGAAGAGAGGGACACGACCACGTCCGGGCAGTATCCAGGCAGTGTTGCCTGATATCGAGAAGACGATCTCTTCCTGAACTTCAATCAACATCCACCAAAACATAAATGAGACATATTCTGCTTGCTGCTACGAGTTGGTATACTTGCTACTCCAGCTACTCTAGATTGTTGAAAATGCTATTACTTATTGACATTGTTCTACTTTAAATTCCAGTCTGAACTAATTATCTAAAAATGGCGTTGTTCACCTATATCAATTGAGTCAGGATGATGTCTCATGTCCCAAACCATGTAAAAAACACACCCTCAATCAATTCATCATCCTTCACCTAGATCAATTGATTTGGGATCATGTCCCGTGGCTCGAACTAAGTCCAAAAATCACTGCCCTCAATTAATATATTGTTTTTGTTATTAGTGCCACATGTCCCGCGACCCAGTTTCTTGATCGGGTAAACCACTATTCATGGCAGTCGGCATTTGCTCCATACAAAAGCACCCATAATGACTAGAATCCAGTCAGAGATTCAAATCATGCATCGTGAGTGACTAATTTCATCATTCAATACATACCGACCGCCGCAAGCCTATGCCCGGCTTGGTGAAATTTTTTAATTACTCACACCAATATACTCATCTAGATACTGTCAACAATCTAGACATTGTCCCTCATCAGATTGTTTTCGTTGGCCACACACCAAGATATGTGTCATATGAGGATGTGAACCAGATGTTGCCAACTCTAGCATCACCTTTATGAGGTCATCAGAATGCCATTACTAATTAAATTGTTCGTGTCATTTTGTTAGCCTAAGATGCGAGCCTCTAAAGCTTTGTCTTCTGCCTTTTTCCCCACCCGTCATTTCATACAAACCGTATTGTACATGTAGCAGCGTTACATTATTTTTTCTACAGTCCTGTTGCAACGCACGGTCATTTGTGCTAGTTTATACATAAACGTAAATTTTTAGCGTGCGTATCTGGCCAGACAAAAAGATTACTAAAAGGATACACATATTTTCAACATGACATGGTTTTAAATGGGACTACAACTTAGAATGTGTGTGTATATATATATTTTCAACATGACATGGTTTTAAATGGGACTATATACCATCTCATTGTGACAACAAGACACCATTTTTATCATGTGTACTTGCCTACAGCTAAACTAACTAAAACATATATTTTATTTAAAACTAGCACATATGCCCGGCGTTGCAACAGAAGAGAAAGTTGATATGTCCATGTAAATGTCCACCAATGCGGCACGCCAACATCCTAACGGTGCCACCCGACGACGACATAGAGGCGCACGCCAAGGTCAAAATGTATATCAGCAAAAACTACACAATTAATGAGTTTGCTTTTCTCTTATTTTTTATTATTATCAGGTATTCATCTTGATATAAAAGATGACCATAGCCTGAAATTACATGCTACATTATAATTCTATGCAAAAACCGTAGTACAGAAATTACCAATTGAGAACCTCAAAGCGCCTTTGCTTCCTTAAACGTCATGCCATGTACAAAAAGATCATATAACAACAAATGACGACCTATAGAAGGACGACCTCATCCATTTCCATCACAACCTTAGAAAAACAATGTTGGCTACAAAGGAAAATGACTTAAGAATGAGGAAGACCATGTCTCTATGTAAAGAGCAACGACACTACGAAAAATAAACCAGCAGTCCTGATTTCAATTCTTTAAGAGATAAAAGATTCAGTTACAAGTATAAAAAGAGAAGAAAAAAATATAATGTAGATTGTAAAAGACAATGCTACTGCACCATAAAACAGAGGGCTCTCTTCTTGGCTAATATAATTTCCTCAATCCCGGCTACCTAGAACCCATTAGCAGACCTCTGCATATATCAGATTGCAAACTTGCACTCACTATGAAAGTAATAACACAAGAAACAGTGTAGGAAATGAAGCATTGCTAGCAGGGCTTACTTGATATGTCCATACATACCTTCTTTAGCAGCACATTCATCCAACCAGCGTCGCTAATCATTGTTAACTCTCTTCTGAACTGCAAAGCATTTCATTTATCCATCCTTGGTCCTACCATTCATGAATCAAAGATACACAATTCTGAAATATTTATATGGGAATGATACTGCCCTAAGTGACTGTCCAGCAATCAGTTGTAGCTAGTGCAGCAACACTCCTCTCGATTTTCCTCAAGTTAGCATCTAATGCTTTCTCAAGACCGGAACTTGAATTGCTTCAGGGTTACAGCAGAAACAGACATACCACGAGCTTCTAACAATAAACAATGGCCAAGTGATATTCCAACACACTCTGCAGTTGCTCTTTATGAGCAGTTGCAGACAACATATGCCTCTTTACCATAAGTGCAAAGGACAACACCTGCTTGTAGTTCCTGTAACCAGCTCAGATGTGTAACATGACTCATCACCAAAGACTTCCATGGAATCACCCAGAGGAAGTGCGGTAGTGTATGCCCCACCATATGAAGTGCTTGATGGATGTATAGTTTCCAAATTGAATTTAAGCTTTTCATTATCTTCACTAAGTAACAGACCATGAGCTCGAGGGTCATCACCAAGCCTTTTTTGGAGCAGAAGTGGTAGCACGAACATGGGCATAGGGTGGCAATATTTCTCGAGCTTTGGTCAGGGCGCTTGCTGGCAGGGCGGTGAGCTTGAGCCCGGAAGAGAAGGCATAAGCTTCTAGGCGCTAGAGGCAGTGCATGGTCTGGTGCTGTCCAGTGGCAATTTTTGCAATTGTTCACTTTACATGCATTATGTCGAACACAACTCGAGCGTCAGCAACTCAGCGCCACCGAGCCAGCTTGCAACGACACCGTCGTGACCAGCACCGCCGCCTAACTCGCCCTACCTCCCACCAATGGCGCGTCCAGCCGCCTCTCTCCTTCTTCCTGTACTGCTTCTTCTATCCCCACCTCTGGTGCGTCAAGCCGCCTCTCTCCCTTTCCCCATACTTCTGCTCCTCTCCCCACCATGGAGGACACCCGAGTTGGAAGACACGGCCGGCCCGAAGCTCACGCATCGTGGCAGGACGCCCTCCTGCAGGGAAGCTGTGGCGCCCCGAGACCGTTGCGCCAGGTGTCTTCTAGTTATTCGCTGTCTTTACCATGTCATTTGCTTGCATGTTGTATCTTGCCATGTCATTATGTGCATTGCATCATCATGTTTTCAAAACTTGCATCCGTCCGGTTCTTCGAATTCTCTTCGTTGTCCGTTCTGAGCCCAACCACACTTGCACGTGCCCGCGGCACCTCCAAGATAGTATTTTATAAGTGGCTGAAGAATGTTTTCAGAATGGGTTGAAAGTTGGCGTGTGGTCTTATTTTAGTGTAGGTAGGCTGCCTGCCAAGTTTTATCGCATTCGGAGTCCGTTTGACGCCCCAACGGATAACTATAGCGGCAGTATAGCCGGTCAAACGTCGGACGTTTTTGGTCTCCGAAAACGGTTGTCGGGCTGCCTTCTTCCTCTCCTCTTAGCCCAAGCCCCTCTACATAGGCCATCACCTACCGCCAGGCCCAACCTAACCTCTCTCATCAGCCCACGGCCCTCCTCGCGCGCACGTCTGAAAGTTGTCCCGAACCCAACCCGGACAGTCGTTACCGTTGGGTCCGGATCATCCCCTAACATCTATAAAACATCACTGTTTTCTTATTTGGACTCCCTAGTCTATTTTGCTTGGAACGTCTGATTACGATCGGAGGTACCTAACCGCCCTAAACTGATCTGAATTGCTATATATAGTGTCCCCTTTGTCCATTTCTAGACAAACCCTAAATACTAGGCAGTTGTCCCATCCCGCTGCCACTCCACCCAAATCCTCTCGGGATCCCCTCCCTCGACCCCGCAGCCCAATCCCCTACCTTCCTCGGATCCACTCCATCAACCACCGCTGCCACCTCCCACTCGATCTGGACCACCAGATCTCTGATCCGACGGACCAGGAGGCTCCCAACGCCCCAGCCTCGCCTCCCGCATCTTCCCGCAGAGGCACCGCCTCCTCGCCTCGGCCCAGCGCCACCACCCGTCGACTGCCTCGCCGGAGTAGCACCGTCGGATCAGGCCAGGATCCCCTCGCGCCCTCTCCATCCCGTTCCCCTTCCCTAACCTCTCTCTCTCTCTCTCTCTCTCATGCCCCGATGTCTCTCTCTCTCTCGTCAGGTGCAGGAGCAGCGGAAGCTCCGCTATGGCTGCCAAGGGCCTTCTCCTGCGTCGATCCGTCAAGTCTGCCGCCGGGAACGGCCGCCATTGCACGGATGCATGCCTCCCCTACCGTCGGCCTTCGCGTCTGCTTCCTCTGCCTCACGCCGGCGCACCGCCCGGAGCAAGCCGCCGCACCGTCCGTCGTCTTCGCGCCAACCTACCGTCGCCAAGACCTTGTCTCCGTTAAGATCCACTCGGCGCTGCCCATTCCTGACCATCTGCGTCGCCCGTTCAAGTCCCAGCACCGCCTCGTTTCTTCTTCCTGGAGCGAAAGCAGCCAACAGCTCGATCCCTGCTTCACGAACGAGATGACGAGCGCCCAGTTTCTTCATTGACCACGTCAGTCATATCCGGTGGGCCCGCGTTGCTTTCCCCGTCGGCCCAGCACGCCTCCTCACCCAGACGCGGCCTGCCAACTTGTCCACTGACCGGGCCGAAGCCCATGGGTGAGGATGCGCCCAGCCCCTCTCCTATGCGTTGCTGGGCCAGCCAGATTTTGGCCCATGCATATTTTTTTCGTGCACTGCGAATTTTGCCATTTATCCCAAAAACTGCATATTTACAGATTACCCTTGCTATTCATGCATTTAATAACTAAATACCCGTGCATCGGTTTGAAATACGTTATACATGTAAAATGCTCAGAATTTTGTGTAGGTTAATAATATACAACTTTCATCCATGTTTAAAATGATGTTTGATTAAATTTTGCTCATATGCCATGTCAAAATGATTTAATTCATAACTATTTAACCGTAGCTCCAAACTTAACAAACTTTATATGTAAATGGGGTAGAAAAATGCCTAGTTTAACATGGTGGCTTTACTTTGCATGTTTAACAACTCTAAAATATGGTTTAGAGCAGATCAGTACCAAATTCAAATATTGCACATGGGGATTTTCCGGAATTGTTGCTTGTTGTTCCGGCCTCATTTAAACTTGCCTAGATGGGTAGTTTTCCTTTGCTTCACCCCTTGCCATGTCTTATAACATTTAATATTGTTGAGTAGTTTAAACGGGAGAGAACTAAATAAGTCATGTGGTGTTGTCAATATGCAACTCGTTGCATATTGAGCTCCACTTAATTTGTAGTATTGTTTGTGCACTTTGCCATGTCATGCATATTTAAACCAGACATGCATCATACTTGGTTGTGCATCATGCCATGTTATGCTTGGTGGTTTACTATGTTGCTTGCTTCTTTCTGGGTTGCTTCTCTCGTTAGTTTCGGTTTTGTTCCGGAGTTGTGAGGATTCATTCGACTTCGTCCGTTTGTCTTCTTCATGGACTCGTTCTTCTTCCTTGGGGATCTCATGCAAGATGACCATACCCTTGAAATCACTTCTATCTTTGCCTGCTAGTTGCTCGATCTATTGCTATGCCGCGATACCTACAACTTGCTATATCATGCCTCCCATATTGCCATGTCAATCCTCTAACCCACCTTTCCTAGCAAACCGTTGTTTGGCTATGTTACCGCTTTTGCTCAGCCCCTCTTATAGCGTTGCTAGTTGCAGGTGAAGGTGAAGTTTGTTCCATGTTTGGAATCATGGATATGTTGGGATATCACAATATCTATTGTTTTATTAATGCATCTATATACTTGGTAAAGGGTGGAAGGCTCGGCCTTATGCCTGGTGTTTTGTTTCACTCTTGCCGCCCTAGTTTCCGTCATACCGGTGTTATGTTCCTTGATTTTGTGTTCGTTACATGGTTGGGTGTTATGGGGACCCCTTGACAGTTCGCTTTGAATAAAACTCCTCCAGCAAGACCCAACCTTGGCTTTACCATTTGCCTCACCACCATCTACCCTTCCCTTGGGTCGGCCAACCCGAGGGTCATGTTTATTTTAAGCCCCCCCCCCCAGGCCAGTGCTTGTCTAAGTGTTGGTCCGAACCGAGTAGACTGCGGGGCCACCTCGGGGAAACTTGAGATTTGGTTTTACTCGTAGGATGTCTCATCCGGTGTTGCCCTGAAAATGAGATATGTGCAGCTCCTATCGGGATGTCGGCGCATCGGGCGGTCTTGCTGGTTTTGTTTTACCATTGTCGAAATATCTTGTAACCGGGATTCCAAGTCTGATCGGGTCTTCCTGGGAGAAGAAATATCCTTCGTTGACCGTGAGAGCTTGTGATGGGCTAAGTTGGGACACCCTTGCACGGTTTTAAACTTTCGAAAGCCGTGCCCGCGGTTATGGGCAGATGGGAATTTGTTAATGTCCGGTTGTAGAAAACTTGACACTTAACTTAATTAAAATGCATCACCGCGTGGTGATGGTCTCTTTCCGGCAGTGTCTGGGAAGTGAACATGGTTCTTGTGTTATGCTTGAATGTAAGTAGTTTCAGGATCACTTCCTGATCACTTCTTGTCGGGGATATACCCCGCGGTATGATCCGGCCGGAGTTATAACCCGGCTGGGACTTAGTAAACCGGCAGGTGTTAAAGCAGATGTTAAACCGGCAGGTGTTAAGACAGGTGGTAAACCGGCAGGTGTTAAGGCAGGTGGTAAACCAATTGCTGTTAAGTCAGACGGTAAACCGGCAGGTTGTTAAACCGGCTGACAGTTAAGACAGACAGGTAAAACAGGTAGTTAACCCAGACGGTAAACCGGCCAATTGTTAAACCGGCTGACAGTTAAGACAGGAGTTAAGTCAGATGATAACTCAGTAGACATTCTTAAACCGGCACCAGTTAACTCTCGGCAGACCATCTTAAACCGACACCAGTTAACTCCCGAGCAAGCAGTGGTAACTGGGTTGCCAGGAGTTATGAAGCCCAAGATGTTATGAAGCCCGAGACGTTATGAAGCCCAAGATGTTAAGAAGCCCAAGAAGAGAAGTTATAATAGTTAAGTCTTAAGTCCGAGTTGGACTCTACATGTAACCTACCCCTTCAACATATATAAGGAGGGGCAGGGCTCCCCAAAAGAGGAACAAGTAAGAAGAAACAATCTTAAAGGGTTAGGGTTAACTGGGAGAGCCGGTTTACGGCGACTCCCTCATGATCATAATGAGACCTAGCCACAAACAGCATGTAGGGTTATTGCCGGATGATGTTTTCCGGGGCCCGAAGCTGTCTAAACCCTTGTCTTGTGTTGCGTCTCTCGATTCCGCTCAACCCCTCTCAAGCTACCACATAGATGCGTTGGCCTCGCGACTAAGTCCTCACACTAGGACATCTGCCGTGATATTTCCACGACAGTTGGTGCCCACCGTGGGGCTGACGCACGGTGGTGAGGAGTTCTTGAAGGGATCTCTTCTAAGGATCGAGAAATTCGCAATTTTCTGGAGGAGAAAATTCCTGTCTGGAAGAATCTGCGTCAGCTTCGAATTCATCAGCCTAAATTTGCAATCTTTGAGGTTTGAGGTCAAGAGAAAATTAGGGTTACGCGTGATATACATGACCCGGCGATTCATCGAATCTGGAGACGAATCAATATCGGTTACAGTGGCCGCCATGGGAGCCGAGACAAACTTTTTTTTCGGGCGAATCACCAGTATCCTGGAACACCAGAAGTGTCAAAGAAGGAATTTTAAGTGTGCGTTTCTTGAGTAGGAGACCACCGTGATCCGGCGTGGATAGTCCAAAAGCTACTACAGCATGGAGGAGGTCAATATTCGCCTGTACTATTGCGGGTCACTGAGACAGGCAAGAATCTTGCTGCAGCCGCCGAACGTCGCGTCAGATTAGTCCATGTCAAAACACCTGTGGGTGGGCAAGCAAACAGGAACCATACGATCACGACTTGGTCTCGTGTCTTATATTATTCAAATCAATACTGCAATTGGATCAACCCAACCCGGAATCAACAACCATAACCCGGTCTCCTCTAAAGTCACAGCCGCCGCTTCATTGGCAAGCTCCCGGTTTTCCTTCGAGCCGCTAAACTTCACAACCTCTCCCCAGCCACTGTCAAGGCTTCTGCGACCTACCGCACGTCAAGCCGCCGGACTCCGACGCTGCAAGCTCCAATACACACGGCCCTGCGTCCGCGGCTCCTGTCGGCCGTCTACTATGTCCGAGTCACCACGCTGCCTCTGCTTTGAGCTGCCGTGCGGCCTCGCCCGTCGTTGTGACCTGTCACTACAAGTCGCCCTGCCGGATCATGCTCGCTGGTCTGTAGCACGGCCGTGCTGAGCTGTTGACCTATGCCGTGGCCGGGGTTCCGTATCAAGCAGCCGTCGCCTTGAGTTCCCCTCTACACCAGGCCTCCACCTCGCCTCCATTGCAAGTGGCCTCACGCCGCCGTACCAGCAAACCGTTGCCGCCTTACACCCTTGCCTTCGGTCACCGAGGGGCACAGTAGTCAGGGCTTATCAAACCGTCCCCGCAGGAATCATCGCGGAGTGACTCTCCTTGCACCCGCGGCCGAAGCGGAGTTGCTGTGGTCAAGCCGCGTCGCTTCCGATTCACCTCGCCACCTCATCCATCGCGGCTTTGAACCGGCCTTGCGCTTTTGATTGCGCACGTGGAGTTGGGTTTTCCTACTCCACGGTTGAATCGCCGGCCTCGAGCTGCCAAGTCGCCCGACCCCGCCGCCGGGTTACCTTTGCCGGCCTCGCTTCAAGCACGGTCCCGTCCCACACTGCAGCTCCCTCTTCACCTGCCTATGCCTCGCTGCCGGGCCATCGCGCCTGCACGTCCCTCCACTTCTGAACCGCCACAACGCCGGGTCACCATCCATCTCCGTTGACCGCCGCTGTTGTTGTCTTGAAACGCTGGATTGTACTCACTTGGATTGATTCAGATACGGATTGACTTGACGCATCTACTAATCTCTGCTGCGGAGTTGAGCCGGTTCTGCCGTCCTCTGAACCGCGCTGCGCCCTGAGTCTCCGCCACCAGCTGTTCTACGCCGCTGGCCAGCTTCATCTCCGGCCGCCCACGGCTTCAAGCCGGACCACCGGATCGTCAAACCGCCCTAATGCCTCTGAGTCGCGTCCGCAGACTCACCGCGAGCCGCCGCGCTAGGTTAACCCGGCCGCAAGTCGACCCTGCCTCGCAGGCCTTCGCTTCAATCCGCCTCAGCTTTGACCCCACGGTACTCGCTCCTCTGTTGAAACCTCACCTTCACGTCGAGCTGCCGTGGCGCGTGGCCGCCGGGTCGCCCTGTTTTCAACGCCGAGTTCCACTGGTCACCACGCCTCGAGCGGCCGTCCGTTTATAAGTCGCCTTGCGTCTGTCGCAAACGCCCGCGGTCTGGATCCGCATGGCCTCGCCCGTCTGCGGAGAGTCGCCCTGCCGGTCGATTTCAAATTACCGCTGTGAACCTCCCTGTCGCCGCGAACTGCCCCTGCCAGAGTGGCCTCAAGCAGCCCATCTCCGAGCCGTCGCCGGGGCCTCACTTCGTCCTGCGCGACCCGTACCGTGGTCTTGAGTCGCCGTCTCCAAACCGCCGCGACCTTTGGCTGCCTCAAATCGTCACCATCGCTGCGCCAGGCCGGCCTGGGTCTGTTGCAAGATGCAAATCACACGAGTCGCCCCTCGCCTCAAACCGCCTTGCCGGGTCAAGACCAACGCTGCAGTCCGCTTCAGCCACAGCCTTGGGCCTCGCCTCATCTTCGGTCGTGAGCTGCCCGCTAGCGTCCCTGCTTCAGCTGCCGTTGTCGAGCTGCTGTAACTCGCCGCCGCAGTCCTGTTTTAGCTGCTCCAACTCAGCGACGCCGGTCCATCGGCTTCGCCTCAAGTTAAACCGGCGCGTCGCCGCGGCCTCAAGCTAAACTGCCTCACCTACATCGTGAGCTGCCAAGACAACCCGCCACCATAGCTCCGCTTCACTGGGTACATCCTCGGGCCGCCTGGCCTTTCAGTCGTTGTGGCCGTGCTTCAAACCCGCCGCTCCTCCATGAGCCGGCTCTACCTCGGACTCGCCCGCCTCTGAACCGCCGCACTCCGACCTGGCCCGCCACCTCGCCGTCATCGCCGTTAAGTCGCCTCGCCATGCTCACCTTCTTTTACCTGTGCCGCAGCCCTGTGCCGATGAGCCGCCACAGCATCGCTCCGCTTTACTGACGCACCCCTGAGCATCTTGGCTCGTTGAAGTAAAGGATTATGAGGGGGAGTTTGACCCGGTGAAAAAGAATAGCGAGTGGAGTGGTTGCAGCGGCCGGTGGTGCCTGCATCCTACTGTGGTGGTTGCCGCCGGTGGCCGGTGTTATTTTGTTGGAAGAAATCAGGTGGAGAGAGCGAAAGCAAGTGCATGGAGTCCAGATGACATGTGTCAGCAGAAGGAGGCAGATGACGTTCTGTCATTTTCTTCCGGTTTAAAGGTGCTGCGTCACATTGATCAAGTTATCCCTCCACGTACCTGACAGTCACAGCATGGGAGTATCACGACTCACGAGTGGCCTTGCATGGTATTTTCAATCAAAGTGATCCATGTACAAACTTCATGTGAGACAAGAAAAAGACGAAGGAGGGCAGGTTACGTGGAGGCCTGGTGCTACAAATACTAAAGCTATACAGAGCAATACTACATCAGAAAGATCAACTGTTCGTTAAAAAAAGGAGGAGGATCATCCTGTAAACCGGATGTCGTTCCAAATCGTCGCTTCCAAGTCACTTTGACCCGGCCTATCCTACTGTTGAGCTGCCACGGCCGCCAGGTGACTTTTGCTATTGTGAGCCGACCAATGCTACTCCACTGTGCACGTTCATCCGACGAAAATACCAGGTGTTATCTTTTCTATAAATCTTATCAGTACATATTACATTGTTTGAAAACAATTATTCTGGTATGTGGTATTTTTATCTCGCAGGACCATTATTTATTACAAAGGTGTGGCAAAGGGGCGTAAGCCAATATTGTTTTTGCACTAGTGCTTGTTCGTGCCGTACTGCTGGACAGATGCGTGAGCAAGTCGCCGCCCCGCTACATCAACATACGCGACCGACTCATCTGTCCAAGCCGCCTCTGATGCTGTGGTCGTCTTTGCCGCCCGTCTCTCGCGGCCCGGTCTACATCAACATACCTAGCCGCACCTGTCTGCATGGGCTGTTTATTGAGTATGAGCAAGTCACAGCTTGGTTAGGCCGGTTTTTCTTCCAATACATTGGAGGCAAATTATCATTCAGCCGCCGTCTACGCTGGATGGCTCAATGGACATGCGCACAAATCGCTGCCACTACAGTTTGGTCAACTTCAAACAACCAGTTGGAAGGAACCATTGGCCGGGTTGCTGACACGGCTCATACGGGATCACTTATAACCCGCCGCAGTCACCTCAATCTTCTGTGGATTTACATCGGTTATTAACACTGGTGATATATACCTTCTGCTATGGTCAAGTACAGAGAATTTCAAGACAACTCCTTGAGTCATCTTAAAACTCGGGGGCTACGATGATATGACGCAGCAAGTTTTGCCAGTTTCAGCAAATTCAAGTGCCCCAGGATGTTGAAGGGAAATCCGTCCCGGAGGCTACTGTTATATTGATAAAAATTTAAAGGCCGCAGAAATATTCCGGCTCACAATGATGCTTTCAGTTTATAGTCCGGTTTAAGGGGAATCCCGTCTCCCACACCGCGCTGAAGCCCTTAGTATCTGGTTCAAATCCGGTTCAAGGGAAAGATGTCTCCCACAAAGCTTTGAAGTTCTCAATATCCTGTTCAAAATCCCGGTTCAAGATGAATTTATCTCTTGCAAGAAGTTAAAGGTTGCCGAAGAGGGCCTGTTGCCATGATGCGCGGTTCAAACATGGGTTATCCTGTCTTATTGGCTTATCATATTATTGATCACATGGGGGCTTCTGTTTATAAAGCGGAGTTTTGATTACATATTGATCCGGCTATCAAGCCAATATTATCATAAGGGGCCAAAGAGAGTTTGTTGCACAACACAACTCAAACATAGGCACCCGGGGAGCACAGCTCGGGAATATATCACTTGGGGGCTTGGTCGTATTTGAACCATAGCTACACCTCTTGATCGGCGTAAGGCCACCAGAGAAATCACTTGGGGGCTTGGTTGTATTTGCACCAAAGCTACACCTCTTGATCGGCGTAAAGCCATCAGGGAAGTTACTTGGGGGCTCTTTGCTTCAACGGAGCAAGAGTCTGCACCCTTGTAATAGGCTATCAAGCCCGGCTTGGAAGCCTGGTGTTCGCACCTAAACCCCCGGGTTAACCTGCCTTCTTTAAGTAAGTCACTCCGCTCAGGTAAACCTGGTACGACCCGCGGACATTTGACAGTCAATCTCATAGACCCTGAACTCGTCAAAGTTAAAACGTGATTGGTTAAAGATTGAGGTCCATCTTAAGAGACTTTGTGAAATGCTTAACTCAGTGGCCTGGCAGCCCATGAAAAGCCTCGATTTGGAGCTTGGCAGCTCATAAAAAGCCTCAAATGTTTCTTTTTGCGTTCTATTTGACAAGTTTGTTCGCCTTTGTTGAGGTTCCTAATATCTTGTGATAAACCGGTGTCTTTGACCCGGCTTAGTTTTCAACTACAAGTTGTCAGTACATAATCAGTCCTAATCCAGCATTCACTAATTCGGTCTGGTTTCGACTATAACTCACAGTATTATATATGGTTAATCCGGTGTTTATCACAACCCGGTACGGTTTTATCATAAACCAACATAATATGGAAGGAGTTATCAGTACTCAAGATTTGGGTTATCACCCTTACTACAAAAAGTTGGTAAACCAACGATGTGATTCAATGTCACAGGTATGATATATTTCATATTTGATTATTCTTAAGTGCGGCCTTGGTTATAAACCCGGGTTATATGTTGGGCATTATGACCCGTCCGGCGATAAACCGCCAGGACACTTTAAACTTGTTGTATGCAGAAACAGGTTGAATAAAGCATGATTATAAATCACCGGCGTTTATTAACCCGGTCTGGCTTTTGACTATAAGTCGCCAATGTATGATGAGAAATTATCCGGTGTTTATTAACCCGGCCTGGCTTGGGACTATAAGTCGCCAGTACATATTTGGATTGCGCCATTGGAATCACGCGCTCATAAATCATTGGATTGTATTATTCAAATCTTTAATAGCCAACACGACTGGATTTTATTATGGTTATCAATAACCAGTATTATGATTAAGGTTTTCAAAGTTGCTTTAGCGCAATGGCTATCATATTATCAATGGATATGATTTATTCTACAATGGAAGGAATAGTCCCGAGTCGCTGCAGGCTTACGACCCCGCCATTGGGGGCTACATTATTCAAATTGGGATTGCATCAAATACACAAGTCTCATGTCACTGCAAGCATGCACCATGACACTTGGGGGCTAATGCAAAGTCATTATTTTCTCACTTATTGAAGATCCAACTCATCACATCGTAATGAACCGGCCCTTGGGGGCTACTAGTTGCTCCTATCAACAATTCAAGGTACACAAATTTTCATCTATTATTGAAGGATCCACTGCTCAGTTGGTAAAGCACAACGCTCTCAACCTTGTGGACGTGGGTTCAAGCCCCGTGATGGGGGTTACATCGTATAATGCCATTCTCAATGAAGTATATATAAAGTCCCAGCTAAATATTATCTTACTGAGCCGGCACTTGGGGGCTACACATTGCTGCTCAAGTTTACATGATCATATTTATAAAGTCTCTGCTCATTATTGCATAATAACCCGGCCCTTGGGGGCTACACTGGTTGAAGTTTTTATGAGCATAAGGCAATTTCAAGTCCCAGGTTGCTGCAAGCATGACAACCCGGCACTTGGGGGCTACATATGTGGAATACTCAGTTCTGACTGGTGATTGAGATGAACAACCTGGATTTCTTCCAACTTGTGGCATTCATATTGAAGCAAGTCTTAAGCTGTTGCTATGCTACCTTCTTAAGACTTGGGGGCTACAAGTGATAGGCATATAAGAGGTACATTTTCAAGCTTGATGTTAACTACAATTATGACCCGGTGCCATCAATATTTGTAAACCGGCAAGGTTCTACATTCTTAAACCGGCAAGGTTCTACATTATTAAACCAGCAAGGTTCTACATTCTTGAACCGGCTGAAGATCAGATGAGTATTTCAAAGGCCAATATTTTTGAGCATTGGGAGATGAAGTCAAAAGGAGTTATTCTTCACAATATTTCTCTGTGACAAACCAATGTCAGCAAATTGATTTTGAAGCTGGCCCATTGACTCGGATTTTATAGAAGAAGGAAGTGACAAAGACTTAGGGATGATCATGATCAGTTTAACATGGAAAAATCCAAATTAAACTAGGGGCTAATGTCGGGGATATACCCCGCAGTATGATCCGGCCGGAGTTATAACCCGACTGGGACTTAGTAAACCGGCAGGTGTTAAAGCAGATGTTAAACCGGCAGGTGTTAAGACAGGTGGTAAACCGGCAAGTGTTAAGGTAGGTGGTAAACAAATTGGTGTTAAGTCAGACGGTAAACCAGCAGGTTGTTAAACCGGCTGACAGTTAAGACAGACAAGTAAAACAGGCAGTTAACCCAGACGGTAAAGCGGTTGGTTGTTAAACCGACTAACAGTTAAGACAAGAGTTAAGTCAGATGATAACTCAGCAGACATTCTTAAACCGGCACCAGTTAACTCCCGGCAGACCATCTTAAACCGGCACCAGTTAACTCCCGGGCAGGCAGTGGTAACTGGGTTGCCAGGAGTTATGAAGCCCGAGATGTTATGAAGCCCGAGACGTTATGAAGCCCAAAATGTTAAGAAGCCCAAGAAGAGAAGTTATAATAGTTAAGTCTTAAGTCCGAGTTGGACTCTACATGTAACCTACCCCTTCAACATATATAAGGAGGGGCAGGGCTCCCCAAAGAGGAACAAGTAAGAAGAAACAATCTTAAATGGTTAGGGTTAACTGGGAGAGCCGGTTTACGGCGACTCCCTCATGATCATAATGAGACCTAGCCACAAACATCATGTAGGGTTATTACCGGATGATGTTTCCCGGGGCCCGAAGCTGTCTAAACCCTTGTCTTGTGTTGCGTCTCTCGATTCCGCTCAACCCCTCTCAAGCTACCACATAGATGTTTTGGCCTCGCGACTAAGTCCTCACACTAGGACATCTGTCGTGATATTTCCACGACACTTCTAGTTCACGACCGTCGCATTGCCTCTCTTCTCGCTCTCATTTGCGTATGTCAGCCACCATATATGTTTAGTGCTTGCTGCAGCTCCACCTCATTACCCTATCCTACCCATAAGCTTAAATAGTCTTGATCTTGCGGGTGTGAGATTGCTGAGTCCTCGTGACTCACAGATACTTCCAAACAGTTGCAGGTACCGATGATACCGGTGTAGGTGGCGCAACCGAGCTCAAGTGGGAGCTCGATGAAGATCTTGTTCGTTGTGTTGTTTTCGTTTCCAGTTGATCAGTAGTGGAGCCCAGTTGGGACGATCGGGGATCTAGCATTAGGGGTGGTCTTTCTTTATTTTGGTTCCGTAGTCGGACCTTTGTTTGTACCTTGGATGATGTATGATATATTTATGTACTGTGTGAAGTGGCAATTGTAAGATGACTCTTTATCCCTTTCTTATTCAGTACATGGGATGTGTAAAGATTACCCCTCTTGCGACATGCCTACCATGCGGCTATGCCTCTAAGTCGTGCCCCGACATGTGGGAGATATAACCGCATTGTGGGTGTTACAAGTTGGTATTAGAGCCATCCCCGACTTAGGAGCCCCCTGCTTGATCGAATCACTGACGTTGTTGAGTCTAGAACAAAATGTTTTGAGTCTTAGTATTATATATATATATATATCGGAGAGTAGGATTTTTTTTACTCCTCAGTCCCTTCATCACTCTGGTGAGGCCTCCTGACGTAGAGTTTTGACTCTTCTCTC
>NW_024120492.1:0-11020 GCF_003073215.2 Triticum urartu
GGAGATCGCCCTCCATCAACTTAAAATGGAGGGTAAACCCCTCCATCAGGCTATGGATCCGGGCGAACGTCTTCCACCCTCGACCAAGATACATCACATTAGGGGCTGGGAATTCAACACGGACTCGCGTGCCGCTGATCCCACAGCCCCTCATGTGCAGTCTCATGGTCTCGGGCGGGTCCAACTCCATCGCGCTCGCAAACGGAGCTGGGAGTCGGAGGCGACGACGAGGAGCCCGACGCAGCCTAACGAAGAACTCGCAAGGGTTGTCCCCAATGTGGACCGCCGCGGGAAGAGGAACCGCCGGCGGAGGCGAAGCCGGCGCGCCGCCCCGTCCACCTCTTCCCCGGGCGCCTCGACCTCGTCCTCGACCTCGTCCTCGACCTTGCCCCCTCCCTCTTCCCCTTACGGCTGGCTCTGCCACCACGGGCGCGGGAGAGGGAGGGATGCAATATCTGGTGGCGACCCTCGCCGCCACCGATGAAGGGCCAGGATCCCCTTTCTCCATGGCGAATGAGAGAAAGGGTAGCAGAAGCTGAAAGAAGGAGGAGATGAGAGAGTGCGGGCTTCTGTCCTCCCTTCTCGCTCCTTATAAAGGAGCGAGGTGGGAGCTCAGCCGCCCCGCTCGGCGAATCAAGACACGGGAAGAGCAGGGAAATGGGGCTGACGCGCTGCTTCGACCCGCGACGGCCCCGTTTCCCGCCTCTACCGTCCGCGACCCCAAGCGCATGGGAGCTGCGTGGCGGGCGTGCAGAGCCAAGGCGACGGGTGAGGCAGCCTCGCCCCACCCCGTAATCATGGGGGGTGGGCGCCTCGAAAACCGCGCATCGGCCCCGTCCAGTACCTGAACCACGCCTCCCTCCACTTATTGGGAGATGGAGGCGGGCGTTCTGCTTTCCCGAATAAAGAAACCCCCACGATCTCTCCCACGACGCCGCGATTGACGTGTGCCGTTCGGGGAGGGCGCGGTGGATGCGGAGAAGGATACGGCGTACCCCAGGCCGCGCATGCCCGTGCACTGTTTTGGGCCTGGCCCAACAGCTCTCGGCACCGTTTATGGCCCAGGCCCGGGGGCTTCTGTCGGTGTACTAGAGTAGGGGTACCCTAGTATCCCGAACTTGTGCACGGGCATTCATAGCACCCCACTGCAAGGCTTGCCGGGCGACCGCCAAGATCCTCTTTGGTTCCTTTGGAGCCATTCAAGAACAAAGTATTTTAACCAAGGCATACGAGATCCCGGCAAGAGGAGCTTGCCGGGAAGGCTAATTGAGGCACACAAGACCCCGGCAAGAGGAGCTTGCCGGGAAGGCCAATCGAGGCATACAAGTCCCCGGCAAGAGGAGCTTGCCGGGAAGGCCAACCATGGCCTATCAAGGAAACTTGCAGCAACGCGCCACGCGCCCCGGCAAGACTCGGCGAACGACAAGCTCCCGGACGCGACAAGACAACCACCGCGGCAAGGCGCTTGCCGCGGCAATCCCCCACTCCGTGCCCGCGCTCCAGTACATCCGCCAACGTGTCGCCCTGGGATCTTTCCTGGCGTAGGTGGCAGGAGGCTGTGCAGCCAGCGGTGTGCAGTGGCATGCAAGCGGCGCTGACAGGATAGCCATCGTGGCAAACGGTGGCGTCCCTGGCGGTCCCTTTCTGCACTGTTTAGGCGACATAGACGGGCAATTAATGCCTTTGTCCCCTGCCGTCAGGGTTAGGTATGATACACTGTACAAGTAGCTGTACCAACCACCACTTTTCCATTTTTGCCCTTCTTTCTACGTTGCCACCTGTCGGTAACCCCTTGAGCATATAAAAGGAGGCCCGTGCGCAACGTAGAGAGGGGGAAGAGACTCACTTCACGCTCGGTCTCGCCAGCAGCTAGTAGGTACTGTAGCACTCCGTGCCCCCGAGCAAGAACACAATACAACCACAAAGCAGGAGCAGGGTTTTACACATCCGTGCGGCCCGAACCTGGGTAAACCGACCGCGTGCTTCGCCTCGATCTGCTCTTTGTGCGCTCTCCGCCCCCCTGCCGAACCAAAAGGGGCTCGGTCCCCATAGGTGTTCGTGGAATTAGATCGCCCCGACAGCATGCTTTGCAGCTTTTCATCAATATCCTCCCCTTCTATCGCAAGGCCAAATATATGGTGCACGTCTTTTGCGGTGATAGGAATGGGTGTTTTACCTATGGTAATGGACGATGTCTCACTATTGAAGCTCTTTGTTAGTCTTACCAACATAATGCGCCGGAGTTTAAATTCACGAATCATGTTTAGACACCCAAGACAGGTATCGCTTATGATTTTCTCTATGTGTTCTGGTGACAACAATTTCATGACTTTGGCGAGCCTTGACGGTGAGCACACTAACTTCGTACGGCCGTGCTTCCTCAAGATTACCTGCAAAAGTGGCAATAGATTTTATCGAGTATGCAAGAAGTGTCTGCAAGTACAATTTTCAAATGAAATGTCAATAATGTACCTCATTGGTCATTTCGGAGACGTATTTTTCTCCATTAGTAGCACTTTTAATAGTAGTTTCCATTATACTGCACCTATGGAACAGAAGCAAAACTGGTTCAATTTATTTGACCTTCACATTGAGAAATGTGTAACAAAAATAGAATCTTATACGCAGGCACGGACGAGTTTATTAAATAATATGAACTACATGTAACTTTAAGCACACTACAGATTTTGGTCATGCATAACATTGGGACAGTTCAACTAGGGTTTTGGGATTGCATAAACATACGACATGTTATTTCATGAAAGAGATACCCTTGTTGTGGTATTACCTCTTCGGACGTTCATGTAGTGTGGCAAGATTGATCGTGTTGATAGTTATTAATGAGAGCTATGATCAGGTAATCTTGACGACTGGAATAACTTGTGGGAAACCTATTAGGGCTTTACTAGTAGACGTGTGTGTCCGAGAAAGATTACAAAAAGAGCTATGATCACGTAACCTTCTGTCATCGACGGTGGCGGCCCAATGCTCCACGCGGATAGTGCGTCCCACCCTAGATGTGGATGTGTGGCGCTCGACGGCAGCAACAGGAGCAGTGCGCGTTGACGCGCGTAGGAGACGTCGATAACACCACTGTTGTCCAACCCCTCAGGTGATGTTCCTAGTGGGCGGCGGCTACAATCTGATCTTGCAGCAGTCGTGGGAGGTGGTACGGGACCTGGATGCCATGGGTGGTTACGAGGGAGGAGCTGTAATCGTGGGATTTCGGGAGATCTGGGTGGCGTGAGTTATGGGAGGTTGAAACATTAGCATGTGTAATTGGCCAAAACAAATGTAATGTTCCGAAGAAAAAACAAATGTGTCATCGAGAAAGGAATGCATTTTTTAAGTGGTATAAAATATGTTGTTTGTTCTGAAAATGCTCGAAAATTGTCAGTACGTGACAAAACTTGCAACTTTGCTGAAAATGGTTGAAATTTGTACATACCCCAATAATACCATGGCTTGCAACCCTGCAAAGTTGGGTTGATTTCAGGTAGGTCAACAAACCAACATGTGATTTCGGAGGGTGCATGTCAAGGCCGCAAGGACGTGTTTGGGGGCACCCCCATGTTTAGTAGATCATCTACAATACAAAATTATGTCTACTATTTCCCATGGAATCCCATGACCAAAACAAGCTACCATGCGAAATGCTTCTCAGTTTAGACTAAGATTTACACATGAAAAAACTTGCAAACTTAGATGAAAATGGTTCAAACTTGGCATATGTATCCCTAACATGGCCATGGATTGTAACCCTACAAACTTGACGGTCATTTAATATAGGTCAATAAACCAACACGTGCTTTCGGAGGGTACAAGGATAGCCCGGAAGGGCCCGTCTCGGGCCATCTCCTTCAATACACCATGTACATAGGATTCCGAGTTATTTTGATGCCATCCCATGAACCAAATCAAGCATGCATGCACAGTGCGTTCAAGGTTACAGATGATTTTCATGATTTTTTCATTTCCTCCCAGACGGTCTACCCCCCTAGACAACCATCGAAAGTGGAAGCACATGATGCCTTCAAGCTTCTTTGCCTAAGGGTGGACCTAATTGACACCATACCGAGTGCGAACATTGGTTCAAATTGGATTCCATCCATGGAGTCGACGCGGTGCACGCGCTGCCTCCGTCGAGAACCTTCATGAAAATGGTTAAGGAGATCAGCGCGGTGGGTATTTGCACTATAGAATCTGTCAGATCTAAATTCCACTTCTAGCACTAATCTTTAAGACTGTACATACTAGTAATGAGATTGATCTCGATTTGGAGTGTGGCATTTGTTTGGACACCAAGGGTTTGTGCCCCGGTGAGCATTGTATGAGGGAGTTTTGTACCGTCACCGTGCGCGCGGGATTTGCAAACAAGACAGTAAGATCCAGTCTGACATGACCCGTAGCAAATATCATGAGAAATTTAGTACTTCGTCCGATCCAAAATTAATGTGTTAGATCCATGTAGATACGCATGTATCTCGTCATCTTTTCTGCATAGATACATCCGTATGTACAAAAATTTGTCCACAAATTTTTGGACGGAGGCAGTAATATTGAACGAATATTGTACTCGGACCCTTTTTACTCAGTCAGTTCTTTGTAATGTTTACTGCAAAAAGAGTTATATTGCATCTTGATTTCATAGATGATAAAATGGTTTTGTGTACGTGCATGTTAATTTAAATCTTCTATGGGGTTATATGATAATACTGCTAAGAAGTAGTGAACTATGCTATGCTAGTCATCTATGATTGGACAAATTCTTTAGATTAACAGGCAGTTCATATATATTAACAATCGTTATGCTACTCAGGTAATTCCTGCTACGACAGATACAGTTTCACACAGAAATTTGGAGTGTCCTTGGGAAAATATGGGAACTTTGAAGCAAGTTTCAGTACCAATGAGGGGTTTGAATTCCCATGTGTGATTACCAATGACAATGAGTTGACATACATTTCAGGGAAGTCTTGGAAGGAATTTGTTAGAGTTTACACGCTACATGTGGGTCAGGAGATTACGTTCAGTACTGACAATTCAGAAGTACCAAGTAGCGTATTGACAACTGGGAATTTGCCTATCATACATCTGAGTAAGATACTTTTTTGCTCCTGCAAGTTTTATTACTCTAACTTTATCATATACCATATATAATAAATTAAATTGTCTGTGCTATAATATTGTAGCATACTACCAATTGTCCAATGAGAAAAGAGATATTATTGACAATGTTGTTGTAACTGAGGGGACAAGCCTAAACTGGAGAATAATGGAGTATGTCATACGCCAAGTGATGGACCTTGAAAAGTTAGTGGAGTGTCATGATGCTGGAAACTATGATCAGGGAGAGCATATGCATTCTACCATACGTTGACATGGTCAAATTGCAACAAGAACTTCTCGGTAACCATCTTTCGGTACTTCATTCACTTTGTGTCATTTCAGTATGTTTTTAGCTTTGTTCCAAATTAATTGTTCTTCCTTTACTACATAACATTAAGTTGCCACGTGTTGATGTAACAAATATTGTTTTCAAACAGAAATTGCCTAATCGTGTTGTCCATGAAGAAATGGAGGAATATGGTGCCATAACGATTGTTTATCATCCACATAGTACTGTCTCAAGTACATACACCATTTCTGATATTGATGGTCATGTATGCGTCAACAAATGGAACGAGTTCGTGAAGAAGGAAAAACTCTTGCTGTTAGGACAGAAGGTGCTGATGTTGCTGTACCTAGGAGATCATGGGAATTATCTATTTGTTTCCCATGTTCCTGATGTGCCTCTAGAGTAGTTTTGGCAAAACGTAGTGTGCGAAAATAAATTAAGGGATTTTTAAGTCATTGCTGTAATGACGTACTTTATTTTTATTTCATGGTACTCTTGTGTTCGTGCACAACATAGTGGGCAAGAATTTGAATGGTCGTTTACGTTTTTCCATTCGTTTTCCTTCATTGCAACTCGGCTAATTCATTATTTTTTAGCAATTTTAACATGCTTCATCTTACCTCTTATTTTCTCATAATAGTCAAGAAGGTAAGAAATAATCAAAACAACTATTTCATGGAATCATCGTGTAAGATTTATTTCTTACTCTTACCTGTCATGTTAAAATAGGGTTGGGGGCATATAAGAGTTATCATGTTAGAACACATCTTCTTATTAAGCTGTTATTACATGTAACCATGATAATCGCCCTGATACGATCACAAATATATTATTTCTTCACAATCAACATCACACACAACACACACAACACCATTACACTAGCCGTCAACAGCTTCAGCATGAAAACAATTTGTCTCCCTAGTCCTAACATCGTATAAGCTTGGTGCTTCGTAATGGTTGCCACATTGCTCTGACTGTAATTTGTCCTGCCTCCAATGTTGCCACTCTTGGTACATGCATTCTTTTCCCACTGTTTTTTTGCATGTTGTAGCTGTTCCCTTCTATCCTGTGCCCCAGCCATTGCATCAAGAGCATAAGAACCAACAAGGACACTTGTACCAACAAGATGATCTATGTACTCTAGTTCCCAGCGCCAGAAATCACATGGATCCTATGAATCAAGTGACCACAAATCAAACCAGCACTAACGAAACAGTATAAAAAATTACTCATGCAGTAAATGTCAACCCAAAGTGTAAAGGGATTGTACATCGTGGTGTTTGCACTTCCTTGTTATTGTTTGCCACATTGCTCTGACTGTAATTTGTCCTGCCTCCAATGTTGCCACTCTTGGTACATGCAGTCTTTTCCCACTGTTTTTTTGCGCATTGTAGCTGTTCCCTTCTATCCTGTGCTGCAGCCATTGCATCAAGGGCATAAGAACCAACAAGGACACTTGTACCAAAAAGATGATCCACGTACTCTAGTTCCCAGTGCCAGAAATCACATGGATCCTATGAATCAAGTGAACACAAATCAAACCAGCACTAACGAAACAGTAGAAAAAATTACTCATGCAGTAAATGTCAACCCAAAGTGTAAAGGGATTGTACATCGTGGTGTTTGCACTTGTAGAACACCCAACCATCATGCTCTTCGTTACTAGAGAGATAGAATCTAACCGTTTCGCCACAGTTAGGGCAAGGTACCAGGGGCACATCAACTGATCGGCCCCTCAGCGCGCACCTAATCGAGCTTGACGATGACATGGTTGATTTGGTGTCAGGCGACTACGGCAATGACAGACGGTGGTCGTAATCCTTTGGGTAAGAGAAGAACTAGGGACTCCTCCGCTGGGTTAGCAAACCCTAACAACAGCACCAGAGCGTCGTGCTTCCTCTAAATAGGCTAACTAACAAATCTTCCAACCGACTAACCCACCCTAAAATCACGGACGGACCATCCATGCGCATTACTTGTAAATATATCGTCAGATATCACGGGAGATGTCGGGGATATACCCCACGGAGTAACCTGGCCGGACTTGGCGATTCACCGGCCACCCGCACTGACCAGACGGTTTACAAGCAACCTGACTGAACATTATGATTCACTGGTAACCCGGCGGGCGGGACAGACGGATGACAAGGCCCAAGGCCCAGAAGGCCGGCTCATGTTATGGTGGGCCGGTTTAAGAGGAAAGGCGTGAGAAATATTTGTCCTACAAGGACTTAAGACCTGGACTTGTATCCGGTTTGTATTAGAAGGTAGACTAGTCTTGATCCTAATAGGACTCCACCAGAGCGCTTCACTTTCACCGAATCCACTTTCTCCTTCGGAGGCGAAGTCTTCTTTGAAAAATGGTCCCTTAGTTGGGCACGACATATGTCCTCGTTTTCCTGCTCGGTCCTCTCATATGGTAACTTTTCCAGATGCTTGAGAGATGGACCGAATCTGAATTGGCTCCTGCCTCTGCTTGTACTGCTAGCCGTTGGAGCGACGGCGTCTCTCTTCCATCGTTGCGGACAAGGCGGAGAAATCTGACACACCGAAGGAGCCGGAGCGACGACGCTTGTCTTCCGCCATTGCCAACGAGGCTGAGGAGGAGGCAGACTGCTCCGACGTGCCGGAGTAGGCGAAGGAGGAGGCGGAGTGCCCTCACGTGTCGGAGGAGCTGGAGAAGGAGGCGGAGTGCCCTGATCACTCGTCATCGTCGGAGGAGGAGGCAGAGTGCCGTGACTCGCCGGAGGAGGAGGAGGAGGCGGAGTGCCCTGACTCACCGGAGGAGGAGTAGGAGGCAGAGGCGTCCAGTTTGGAAGCTTGATGTACTCCTTCTGCCATAGACATGTACTCCTCAGAGCATGAACCAGCTGATTCTCCCCTTCACATGTAGAGTGGTCAAGCTCGAGCTCCTCAAATCCCTCCATTACTTCATCCACCATCACAACAACATAGTTATGTGGAATCGGACGGCAGTGAAAAGTTCAGTTGGGTTGAGGAGGTGCAACAGAGCCGAGAGACGCCTTGAAAGTGAGGTTCCGGCATTTCGTCAGAAGCTCGCAATGTCGATCCTGTGTGATAGTATCCACGGGGTAGCTAGGAGATGTGAAGTCAGGCTGAACGGGCTCCGTGGAAGCCACGCTGCTTCTCCGCTGAGATGGCAGGGTAGCTTCTGGGGTAGCTTCGTGCCGCTGAGATGGTTGGTCGGCAGCTCGCTTGCTCTCAGCTTCCTCTAGCTTTTGTAGTCTTGCATTGAACTTCTACATGTCGCTCAACTCCTCTTTCCTCTTTCTCTCCCAGCTTTTGTAACCGCCTGCGTCCAGAAACCCAAACTTCCACGAAACGGAGCCTGGTGTGCCTCGTGTTCGTCCAGGGTGCTCAGCATTCCCTAGGGCCTCAGTCAGCTTGTCCTTTTCTCTGTCGAGAATGAACGTCCCTTCCTGCGCTGCAGTGATATACTTCTGAAGCTTCGTGACGGGTATTGCAAGTTGCCGAGGTGAGGTTTAAAGGTGCTCACCGCCGTGCGTGAGTAATTCCATCGTAAGCTTGCTGGATGGTGATAGGTTGGATGAGATTTATCATGTAATCGAGTTAGTTTTGTTAGGGTTTGATCCCTAGTATCCATTATGTTCCGAGATTGATGTTGCTATGACTTTGCTATGCTTAATGCTTGTCACTAGGGCCCGAGTGCCAGGATTTCAGATCTGAACCTATTATGTTTCCATGAATATATGTGAGTTCTTGATCCTATCTTGCAAGTCTATAGTCACCTATTATGTGTTATGATCCGTTAACCCCGAAGTGACAATAATCGGGATACTTACCATTGATGATCGTAGTTTGAGGAGTTCATGTATTCACTAAGTGTTAATGCTTTGGTCCGGTACTCTATTAAAAGGAAGCCTTAATATCCCTTAGTTTCCAATAGGACCCCGCTGTCACGGGAGGGTAGGACAAAAGATGTCATGCAAGTTATTTTCCATAAGCACATATGACTATATTCAGAATACATGCCAACATTATATTGATGAACTGGAGTTAGTTCTGTGTCACCCTATGTTATAACTATTGCATGAGGAATCACATACGACATAATTATCCATCACTGGTCCATTGCCTATGAGGTTTTCATATATTGATCTATGCTTAGTTACTTTTCCGTTGCCACTGTTACAATCACTACAAAACTGCTACCATCACTTTTGCCACCGTTACCGCTACTATCATATTACTTTTCTACTAAATAATTTGCTGCAGATATTAAGTTTCCAGGTGTGGTTGAATTGACAACCCAACTGCTACTACTTGAGAATATTCTTTGGCTCCCCTTGTGTCGAATCAATAAATTTGGGTTGAATACTCTACCCTTGAGAACTGTTGTGATCCCCTATACTTATGGGTTATCAAGACTATTTTCTAGCGCTGTTGCGGGGGAGCATAGCTCTATTCTTTGAGTCACTTGGGATTTATATCTGCTGATCACTATGAAGAACTTGAAAGATAAAAGAACCAAGATTTTTCCCTCAACTACGAGGGGAGGTAAGGAACTGCCATCTAGCTCGGCACTTGATTCACCTTCTGTTTTGAGTAAACATGCGACACCTACACCTGCTATTCATTCTGATATGTCGCATGTTATTGATGATGCCACTTCTACTTTGCATGATACTTATGATGAAACTACTTCTATGCTTGATAATACTATGCCATTAGGTGAATTTCTTGATGAACAACTTGCTAGGGTTAGAGAGAATGAAATTATTGAAACTGATAATATTGATGAAAGTGATGATGAAGATTCTCCCCCTAGATATGAATTGCCTGTTGTGCCCAAGGGTTTTGTTATGGATGAAGAAACTGCTAGAGACTTCTTAGATTGCAATGATAGATCTGATCATAAAAAATTATTAGCTAAGTTTAAAGAAAAGTCTTTGAATGCTAGAATGAAATATGACCGTGCTTTTGCTACTTCACCTATCTTTATTTACGATAAGGATTATGATTTCTCTGTCAATACTGAGTTAATTACTTTGGTTGATTCTGATCCTTTCTATGGCTATGAATCTAAAACTGTTGTGGCACATCTTACTAAATTAAATCATATAGCCACCCTATCGGGGATGATCTAATTCCACGAACACCTATGGGGACCGAGCCCCTTTTGGTTCGGCAGGGGGGCGGAGAGCGCATGAAGAGCAGATCGAGGCGAAGCACGCGGTCGGTTTACCCAGGTTCGGGCCGCACGGATGCGTAAAACCCTACTCCTGCTTTGTGGTTGTATTGAGTTCTTGCTCGGGAGCGCGGAGTGCTACAGTACACACCAGCTGTTGGCAAGACCGAGTGTGAAAATGAGTCTCCTCCCCCCCTACGTTGCGCACGGGCCTCCTTTTATATGCTCAAGGGGTTACCGACAGGTGGCAACGTAGAAAGAAGGGCAAAAATGGAAAAGTGGTGGTTGGTACAGCTACTTGTACAGTGTATCATACCTAACCCTGACGGCAGGGGACAAGGGCATTAAATGCCCGTCTGCGTCGCCTAAATAGTGCAAAAAGGGACCGTTAGGGACGCCACTGCTCGCCACGATGGCAATCTTGTTAGCGCCGCTTGGCACCGCGCACCGCC
>NW_024120493.1:0-23632 GCF_003073215.2 Triticum urartu
TTTTATTCATGTAAACAGAACAACAATTATTCTCTGACTTTAATGAATAACCGTATTGCAATAAACATGATCTAATCATATTCATGCTTAGCGCAAACACCAAATAACATTTATTTTAGGTTCAACACTAATCCCGAAGGTAAAGGGAGTGTGCGATGGTGATCTTATCAACCTTGGAATCACTTCCAACTCACATCATCACTTCGCCCTTAACTAGTCTATGTTTATTTTGCAACTCCCATTTTGAGTTGCTACTCCTAGCAACTGAAGCAGTATCAAATACTGAGGGGTTGCTATAAACACTAGTAAAGTACACATCAATAACATGTATATCATATATACCTTTGTTCACTTTGCCATCCTTCTCATCCGCCAAGTATCTAGGGCAGTTCCACTTCCAGTGACCATTTCCTTTGCAGTAGAAGCACTCAGTTTCAGGCTTGGGTCTAGCTATGGGCTTCTTCATGGGAGTGGCAACTAGCTTGACATTCTTCTTGAAGCTCTATTTCTTTCCCTTGCCCTTTTACTTGAAACTAGTGGTCTTGTCAACCATCAACACTTGATGCTTTTCTTGATTTCTACCTTCGCTGATTTCAGCATCGCAAAGAGCTCGGGAATCGTTTTTGTCATCCCTTACATATTATAGTTCATCACAAAGTTCCAGTAACTTGGTGATAGTGACTAGAGAACTCTGTCAATCACTATCTTATAAGGAAGATTAACTCCCACTTGATTCAAGCGATTGTAGTACTCAGACATTCTGAGCACATGCTCACTGATTGAGCTATTCTCCTCCATCTTGTAGGCAAAACACTTGTCAGAGGTCTCATACCTCTCGACTCGGGCATGAGTCTGAAATACAAATTTAAGCTCTTGGAACATCCTATATGCTCCATGGCATTCAAAACATTTTTGAAGTCCCGGTTCTAAGCCGTAAAGCATGGTGCACTAAACTATCAAGTAGTCATCATGCCGAGCTTTGCCAAACGTTCATAATGTCTGCATCTGCTCCTGCAATAGGTCCGTCACCTAGCGGTGCATCAAGGACATAATTCTTCTATGCAGCAATGAGGATAATCATCAGATCATGGACCCAGTCCGCATCATTGCTACTATCATCTTTCAAAATAGTTCTTCTCTATGAACATATAAAAATAAATGGGAGCTACATCGCGAGCTATTGATCTACAACATAGTTATGCAAATACTATCAGGACTAAGTTCATGATAAATTAAAGTTCAATTGATCATATAAATTAAGAACTCCCACTTAGATAGACATCCCTCTAGTCATCTAAATGATCACGTGATCCAACTCAACTAAACCATGTCCGATCATCACGTGAGATGGAGTAGTTTTCAATGGTGAACATCACTATGTTGATCATATCTACTATATGACTCACGCTCGACCTTTCGGTCTCCAATGTTCTGAGGCCATATCTGCATATGCCAGGCTCATCAAGTTTAACCCGATTATTCCGCGTGTGCAAAACTGGCTTGCACCCATTGTATGTGAACGTAGAGCTTATCACACCCGATCATCACGTGGTGTTTCGGCACAATGAACTGTCGCAACGGTGCATACTCAGGGAGAACACTTATACCTTGAAATTTAGTGAGAGATCATCTTATAATGCTACTGCCGAACTAAGCAAAATAATATACATAAAGGATAAACATCACATGCAATCAAAATATGTGACATGATATGGACATCATCATCTTGTGCCTTCGACCTCCATCTCCAAAACACTGCCATGATCTCTATCGTCACCGACATGACACCATGATCTCCATCATCTTGATCTCTATCAACGTGTCGTCACATGGTCGTCTCACCAACTATTGCTTTTGCAACTATTGCTATCGCATAGCGATAAAGTAAAGCAATTATATGGCACTTGCATCTTATGCAATAAAGAGACAACCATAAGGCTCTTGCCAGTTGCCGATAACTTTAACAAAACATGATCATCTCATGCAACAATTTATATCTCATCATGTCTTGACCATATCACATCACAACGTGCCCTGCAAAAACAAGTTAGACGTCCTCTACTTTGTTGTTGCAAGTTTTACGTGGCTGCTACGGGCTAAGCAAGAACCATTCTTACCTACACATCAAAAAACCACAACGCGGTATAGTGATTGCTTTTTGATCTTCAGAAAGAACCCTGTTCATTGAATCTGATTCAACTAAAGTTGGAGAAACTGACACCCACCTACCACCTGTGTGCGAAGGACGTCGGTAGAACCAGTCTCGCATAAGCGTACACATAATGTCGGTCTGGGACGCTTCATCCAACAATACCGCCGAATCAAGAAACAACTAGTGACGGCAAGCAATATTTATATACCCACGCCCACAACTCCTTTGTGCTCTACTCGTGCATATAACATCTACGCATAAACCTGGTTCGGATGCCATTGTTGGGGAACATAGTAATTTCAAAAAATTTCCTACGCACATGCAAGATCATGGTGATACATAGCAACGAGAGGGGAGAGTGTTGTCTACGTACCCTAGTAGACCGTAAGCAGAAGCGTTATGACAACACGGTTGATGTAGTCGTACGTCTTCATGATCGACCGATCATAGTACCGAAAGTACGACACCTCCACGATCTACACAGGTTCGGCTCGGTGACGTCCCACGAATTCTCGATCCAGCTGAGTGTCGGGGAGGGCTTCGTCAGCACGACGATGTGATGACGGTGATGATGATGCTACCGTCGCAGGGCTTCGCCTAAGCACTATGATGATATGACCGAGGTGGATTATGGTGGAGGGGGGCACCGCACACGGCTAAGGGATCAATGATCAACTTGTGTGTCTATGGGGTGCCCCCTGTGTCGGTGTCAAAACCCGCGGATCTCGGGTAGGGGGTCCCGAACTGGTCTCGGGTAGGCTGATGGTAACAGGAGGCGGGGGACACAATGTTTACCCAGGTTCGGGCCCTCACGATGGAGGTAATACCCTACTTCCTGCTTGATTGATCTTGATGATATGAGTATTACAAGAGTTGATCTACCACGAGATCGTAGAGGCTAAACCCTAGAAGCTAGCCTATGATTATTATTGTTGTTGTCCTACAGACTAAACCCTCCGGTTTATAAAGACACCAAAGGGGGCTAGGGTTACACAGACTCGGTTACAAGGGAGGAGATCTACATATTTGAATTGCCAAGCTTGCCTTCCACGCAAAGGAGAGTCCCGCCCGGACACGGGACGAAGTCTTCAATCTTGTATCTTCATAGTCCAACAATCTGGCCAAAGTATATAGTCCGGCTGTCCGAGGACCCCCTAATCCAGGACTCCCTCAGTAGCCCCTGAACCAGGCTTCAATGACGATGAGTCCGGCGCGCAGATTGTCTTCGGCATTGCAAGGCGGGTTCCTTCTCCGAATACTCCATAGAAGATTTTGAACACAAGGATCGTGTCCAGCTCTGCAAAACAAATTCCACATACCACCGTAGAGAGTACAATATTCCACAAATCTAATCCGCCAACAACTTTTCCTAACGTGACGCCATGCCACGATCCGGTCTTTATTCGAACCGTTCTCCCTAACCAGCTACTGCGCATGTCGCGAGGCGGTTTTATGGGCATGTCTTATTGAAGCAGAGATCGTGTCCCCCTATCTCGGGATTCTCATCAATACGGGTATGGGTAATCCAACCACGTCTTTAGCGCGACGCTTGGGGAATAAGCGAGTTTACCAGGCAAGTGGGGAGGCGCTGGATCCCGGCCGCCTTTATAAGGAGATAAGGACTCCCCTTTTTCACCCACGCCTTCTCCTTCTGCTTATCCATTCCCCTCTGCTCAAGCCCCAGCGCCCAAGCGTTCGTCCTCTCCGGCCACAAAGGCCTTCCGAAATTGTCTGGATCCGGAGCAGGAGGCAAATGGATGGCCTCCACCATCCGGGAGAAGGATATCAAAAAGCTTCGGGAAGCCGGGTACCTGGCCTAGAAAATCAGCCACCATCTCCCGACGGCAGGACAGATCGTCCCTCCCCCGGAACCCCACGAGAGGGTTGTTTTCCTCCCTCATTTTGTCCGCCCGTTGGGGTTTCCCCTCCACCCATTCATTCGCGGCATCATGTATTACTATGGGATCGATTTTCATGATCTATCCGCCAATTCCTTCCTTAACATCTCGACGTTCATCGTCGTGCGCGAGGCCTTTCTCCGCATCTCGCCACACTTCGGCTTATGGCTGAAGATCTTTAATGTGAAGCCCAAGGTAGTGGGCGGTGAGCACGCCGAGTGCGGAGGCGCCATGGTGAGCAAGATGCCCAACGTCACATGGCCAACATGTACTTTCAATGATTCCGTCAAAGAGTGGCAGCATCAGTGGTTTTACATCACTGAGCCGCGCGGCATGAAATGGGCCGCTGCTCCTGAATTCTGATCTGGGCCCCCTGCGGCTTACGTCCTGGCCCAAGAAGGGACTGGATTGGTTTTTGTCTGACGAGCTGTCGGCACTTCAGATGCGCGTCAAGAATATGGAAGACAAGGATATCAAACTTGTCAATGTAGTCCAGGTGATGTTGGCTCGCCGGATCCTTCCTTGTCAACACTGGGCTTGCAATTTATTGGAATTCGAGCCGACCAAGCACCAGACCCTACGAGAGCTCTTTGGCTCCTCACACAAAAATATCTGGAAGGTGCTTTTTAAGTCCGGCAAATCACGGCCGGACTCAGCCGAGGTCCGCGGGTAACACCTGTCCCGCCCCGCAAGTTCGGTAAGCCATTATAAGTTTTATTCGCATAGCCCAAGGGAAATGCTTAATGTGTTTTCCACAACCCTCCTAGGGCTGGACGAAGAAGGTGGGGCGGATCTACTGTATAGCCTCGCTACCTGAAGAACCGGCCGGCCCGCTTCTAACGAAGATGCTGAGAGAGGGGCCAAGAAGACCCGGGGTGGCCTCCATCATCGTGGCGCCTCGGGCACGATACCCGAAGACTCCAATGCCCGTTATTCCTCCAAAGAGGACGACGAGGAGGAGGAAGACAAATCCCCAGCGGGGAGAAGAAAGAAAAGGACAGCCTCCACATCGTTGGAGGCCGAGTCACCTAAGAAGGGAAAAACTCCTCTTCCAAAGGAGTCCACCGCCGCTGATAGCAGCCCGGAGTGGGATCCCAGGGCTCAGCCCCTAGTGAACTCGTGAGTATATAAAATCCGAACACGTTTATGCGTCCAGACTTATCATGGCATAATATTTTAATCTAGGCCATACTTTTTGTAGTCTGACGAGGTCCCGCGCGGAGCAATCCTCGTCTGAGGATTTGCTAGGCTCGGACGCTATGGAGAGCGGGACACCCCCAAAGGCCCCTTCCCCCAAACATGTGAATGACACCGAGGCTTTGTCCCAGGAGGACCCAGGCCAAGGAGGGGGGAGATTGCCAAGGTGGCGCCAGGAGGTCAAACTTCAGTGGCCGGACACATGGGAGAGAAGGCTCCCATGGGCGTCGTCGGCGGGAGCCATCTTGAATTCGGCCCCCAGCCGGACGCAATTCTGGAGACCAATATGGTCCCAGAGTCAGGCAGGTGGCCTCCCTCGGCTAGAGGGGGTGTACCTATTCCACCGGCAACCTCTGTCCAACCAGAGGTGCTAGATACTTTATTGGTGGCGCTGAAAAGCGCCTCCATCGTCGATGAACATTGTGCCCTTATGGGTGCGGTGATTGAGAAGATTCAGTCTGCGGAGAGTGGATTGAATGAAGCCTGTATTAGCCTTATAAGAGGCTTTGAGGTATGTTTTATGAGGTTTCGAAGAGTTTCACAGTATAGATGGTAGCCCCTGATACACTGTTCAGTGAGAGAAAGAACCGGACAAAGATCAAATCTATGCTCGTAGGAGACTCACTTGATGACATTTACCTCTCTTCTTTTATAAACAGGCATCTATAGCGACTGCCGCCTCTCATACTGTGGAGGTCTCCGGACTAAATCAAAGTCTGGAGCGGGCCATAGAAGAATTGGGCCAGTTGAAAAGGCAGTTGGAGGATAAACAAGGTATGCACAAACCTTGCTCACGTTCAGTGCGAACAAATTTAAAATATGTTTTATGATTTGCGCCAGGGGCGATGACTGAAGTTGATGATCTTAAGAAGGATGTTGCCGAGGCCGAGAGAAAGGCAGCCGCAGAGCGGGCTCTTCGTGAGAAGCATGAGGCCAGGGTTATTGAAGCTGAGCAGGAGCTTCAAGAGGTCATGAAAAGATGCGAGGCCTTGGAGCAGAGTCTAACGGAGAAAGAATCTAAACTTGCCAAGGCTCATCAGGCCGCATGCGATGCCCAGGGGGAAACCCAAGGTGCCCTACAGGAGATCCAAGAGGTGAGGAAGATCGCGGCGGGTAAGGCTTGTTCCATGTAAGGCAAGTATTTGGGGAGAGAATCATGTTTCTAATCTTGAGTTCCGATTTCTCCAAGGGTATTTGCGGAGCTGCCACGCAGCATATCTGATGTTGCACAATTCTACCGAGCCGAGGAAAGGAACACTGCGGATAAGCTCTTCTGGTCACAGTATCTGGCACCGAATTATCCGGTGCCTTTTGCCGATCAACTGAAATAGCTGATCGAACTGCAGAAGGCGGCCGAGCTAGCCATCAAGGATTTTATTATCCGGCTATGGCCCGCTGAGCCGATTCCAGGCAGCTACTTCGGGCTCGTGAAGCGGCTTACGAGTGCCTGCCTCGACTGGACGTCGTCAATTGGTCGGTCTGTATAGAGGGTGCACGAGTGGCCTTCGCCTGCGCAAAGGTGCACTGGGGGAAGATGGATGCTGAAAAGCTGGTGACCGAGGGACAGCCCGCCGGAGGGAAAGGAGCACCGCAAGCCTGAGTTATATTATGAAAGTGTCCTAAAAGGATCCTGCCTTGTGGCGGAGCAATGCACCAAGGACATTATATTTCCATGAATACAATCATGTTATCCTTTGTAATGTTGAACAAGGTCATTTCTATTATTTATTGCCTGTTATATGAAAGTTTATCCTCCTGCGCGGTCGTTTTATATATTAATGCTGAGAGTTGGCCAGTCATCGGCTTCTGCCCCCACGTAGGAAGTACGGGGGGGTTCGAGATAAATCTGATCACTCTTTATCCCAGTTTTGGGTCCTTCGAAGGAGGTGTTCAGCACAATGAACCAGGCAATCGGACTATAGGGCTTTATCACTCTCACTTAGCCATAGGAGCTTTAGAAAAGGAAGGTAGGCACATCCCCTGGTGTTCGGAAGATGGCACGAGGGGCTCTATAAGCACCTGATCGGACGAAAAGCCAATCCATCGCACGTTGCATTGGTTATGGCATTATGCGGGATAAATCCTTACAGATTTTACAACCTCTCGAATAGCTGACCAGCTCTCGCCATATCATGACAGTCAGTTTTCGCCTTTCTCTACTGAGGTGCTCGTCCGGAAGAACCGGGACACAACCGCAGTAGTTCTCCCTATGCCGCCTTAGCCGATATAGCAAAACGTAAGGCAGCAAAACATGGGAGCCGGGCAAACCCAACATTTGACCCAAGACATGATTCAGAGCTAATGCATATAATGCTATAAGTTCGGGGTGCCGAACTACCATGAAGGTGTTCGGACTTTATTGCTGTATTATGGGTAAAACGAAGCCCTTGGCATATTTAAGGCATATCGCGGTGTACAGATGCCATTTGACAAAAGAATTTCAATAATAGATAACGGCAGATGAGCGTCATATAAATCCACATGTTGTATTTGAATAATACGTCGACGCGTATGAGTACATGTAAAGTAATAAAAAGAGAAAGTGACTGCGGAACGTACTGAGACCAGGCGGGAAGAAGCTGTGTGCGGATCCGGAGTGTAGTCGGATGGTCATCGAGGGGAATATCTAAGGGTTCCCTTGCGCGTTCGAGCTACTTCCATATCACCGGTCCTTGCATGGGAAAAAATGAACCTATATAGAAAATGCAAGATGTGTTTGTGTGCCCCAGAGCGGTTGACCCGCGGTGTGTGGCCTTTCCTGGCCTTCGCCGGAGTGTTCAATTGAGCTCTGGACGAGCCGGGCTATCCTGTCACGAAGTAGTTCGGAGTCCTTTGGCGGTATCCGGGAGCTTGGCCATCTACTCGAGGTTCGATTGAAAGGTGCCACTCGTTGCTTCTGCTATTAAAGCAGCGGTATACTCTTTGGTACCGAGGGGGAGTTCGGCATTGCCATTAACTGTGATGACGCCCCGAACCGGGCATCTTGAGCTTACGGTAGGCATAATGTGGCACCATGTTGAATCGAGCGAATGTGGTTCATTCGAGCAGTGCCTAATAATTACTGCGAAAGGGGACGATGTCAAAGATTAACTCTTCAGCGCAGTAATTGTTCGGTGATCCGAAGACTACCTCAAGGGCGATGGAGCCTGTACTGCTGGCCTCCACACCTGATAGGCATATTCTGGGACGACTGGTTCCGTTAAGTCGACATCCCTAAGGGTGCGCATCCGGTCCGGGTTGGGAGTGTGGGTGGCATTTACCACGTTCACCGTTTGGATTTGCGGGGGAAATTTCTTTTGCCCTCCTGTATTCGGTGATCTGGGCTCCTCGTCGCTATCATCGCTTTGAGACCCCTTCTCTTTGTTTTTGGCACCTGACTTGCCGGCTTGTTTGAAGACCCAACATTCTCTGTTGGTATGATTGGATGGTGTTCCTGGGGTGCCTTGACTTTGGCATGGACGGTCGAGTATGCGGTCCAGACTGGACGGGCCCGAGTTGTCATTTTTGAATGGCCTTTTCCGCTGAACGGACTTAGAGCCACTAAATCCTGCATTGACTGTCGTATCTTTGGTGTTTCCAACATTCTTGTGACACTTGTGTTTATTGCGTCGGGGTTTGCCGTTGCTATCTCTGGCCTCTGATGTGCCAGGATTGCTTGCTGTGTTGTTGCTACGGGCCAACCAGCTATCCTCGCCCGCACAAAAGCGGGTCATGAGTGTCGTGAGTGCTACCATGGATTTTGGCTTCTCTTGGCCGAGATGTCGGGCGAGCCACTCATCATGGATATTATGTTTAAAGGCCGCTAGGGCTTCGGCATCCGGACAGTCGACAATTTGGTTCTGTTTAGTTAGGAACCGAGTCCAGAATTTCCTGGCTGACTCTCCGGGCTGTTGTGTTATGTGACTTAAATCATCAGCATCCGGTGGTCGCACATAAGTGCCCTGGAAGTTGTCCAGGAATGCGCCTGCCAGGTTCTCCCAACTTCCGATGGAGTTTGTCGCCAAGCTATTCAGCCAATGCCGAGCCGGCCCTGTGAGTTTTAGTGGGAGAAACTTGATGGCGTGTAGCTCATCCCTGCGGGCCATGTGAATGTGGAGGAAGAAATCCTCTATCCATACCGCGGGGTCTGTAGTACCATCATATGATTCAATGTTCACGGGTTTAAACCCTTCTGGGAATTCATGATCCATTACCTTGTCAGTGAAGCATAGGGGGTGTGTGACGCCTCTGTGCCGGGCTATATTACGACGTAGTTCGTACGAGTCTTGTCCGCTGTATTCGTCCCAGCTGGATTTGCTTTTAGTATATCCGACGTGACAGCCGTTGTCACGTGTTGGGGCGCACCCCCATGATCCGTAGATCGATCCTGTATGTCCTGCTTTGTTTTCCAATACGTCTCGCAGGTCCTGCATGTAGCCCCGGGCCTTGGTGATTTTATTTGACCAGCGGCGGGGTGTGGGCTGGACTTCGGGCTGATACGCCATTTTGTCTCGGCCACGAGGTGGCCGGTCAGCCGTGGCCGGTCAGCCACATCATACGCTGGTAGTGTAGGCTTTAATGCTTCCTCCTCGAGTTGGGGTAGCAACCTGCACTTTGGGTAACTTTTGGTTGGGCGCTCAAGTTCATATTCCTCGGCTACCAGGACCTCGGTCCATCTATCCGCTAGTAGATATTGATCAGCTTGAAGCTGCTATTGCTTTTTCTTCAGGCCTTTTGTTGTGGCTATAAGCCGACGCTTGAAGCGCTCCTGCTCGACGGGATCCTGAGGCACGATGATTTCTTCATCGCCGAGGCTCACCTTGTCTTCGGAGAGGGGCATATAATTGTCATCCCCCGATTCTCCGTCCGTCGCCTGTTCCTTAGGGCTCTCTTGCCCATCCTCCTGCTCGAAGCCTGGCTAGAGGGGTTTGTCTTCGTCTTTGGCACTGTACGCGGAGTTATTGTCTCTTGTGCCGGTATCGCTGCTTTTGCTATGGCGGGGCTTAGAGCAGCGTCGATGATGCCAGTGCTTAGATTGCTTCTCGAGGGGATTATCCTCTGTTGCCTTATTGCCATTGCTTTGTTTGGGGGTGTCCACCATGTATATATCATATGATGAGGTGGCTGTCTAGCGCCCTGTGGGCGGTGGTTCCTGTTCTTCTCCTACATCGTCATCCATACCGTCGATGTCTTTGGAGCTGAAATCAAGCATGTCGGTTAGGTCGTTGACAGTGGCTATTAAGTGGGCGGTGGGTGGGGAATGAATTTCGTTATCCGCTTCCCACTCAAGCCGGACATAGTTCGACCAAGGGTCTCCAGAATAGGAGAGAGACCTCAATGAATTTAGCAAGTCGCCCAAGGGCGAGTGCTGGAAGATATCCACGGAGGTAAACTCCATGGTCGGTTCCCAGCCAGATTCGATAGGCACGGATGCAAGCGATTCGGAGCCTTTGGCCGGGGATGAATCCAAGGGTCCGGTAACATAGGTCTCATAGGAGGTGAAGTCAGTATTCGGCTCTATTGCCGCTGAGTGTGCGGCCTCCGTGGCGGGGTCCATCCACCCGTCCTCGGACGGCACGATCTGCTCCGGATTGGGGGCCAGAGTAGCCACAGGTGTGATCTCCCGAACACTGTCCGACGGCAGAGCTAAGTCATTCTTGTCGTGATTGTGCGGCGCAACTGACATGGGTTCGAATCCGTCGAAGATCAAGTCTCCGCGGATGTCGGTAGTATAGTTCAAGCTTCCAAACCTGACCTGATGGCCAGGGGCGTAGCTCTCGATCTGCTCCAGATGGCCAAGAGAGTTCGCCCACAGTACGAAGCCGCCGAATATGAAGATCTGTCCGGGGATCGCATTGTTGCCGATGATCGAAGGAGCCATCAAGCCTTTATCGTGACGACACAATGGAACTCTCAATGAAAGCACCAATGTCGGTGTCAAAACCGGCGGATCTCGGGTAGGGGGTCCCGAACTGTGCGTCTAAGGCTGATGGTAACAGGAGGCGGGGGACACAATGTTTACCCAGGTTCGGGCCCTCGCAATGGAGGTTATACCCTACTTCCAGCTTGATTGATCTTGATGATATGAGTATTACAAGAGTTGATCTACCACGAGATCGTAGAGGCTAAACCCTAGAAGCTAGCCTATGATTATGATTGATGTTGTCCTATGGACTAAACCCTCCGCTTTATATAGACACCGGAGGGGGCTAGGTTTACACAGAGTCGGTTACAAGGGAGGAGATCTACATATCCGAATTGCCAAGCTTGCTTTCCACGCAAAGGAGAGTCCCACCCGGACACGGGACGAAGTCTTCAATCTTGTATCTTCATAGTCCAACAGTCCGGCCAAAGTATATAGTCCAGCTGTCCGAGGACCCCCTAATCCAGGACTCCCTCACCCTGGCCACGTATATAAAGGATGGAGGGAAGAGGAGGCCGGCCCTCATAGAGCACGCCCAAAGTGTGGATTCCTAGTAGGACTCTCTAGTCCTAGTAGGATTCCACCTCCCACATGGAATAGGAAAAAGGGAAGGGAGAAGGAGAAGGAAGGAAGGGGGCGCCCCCTTTCCCTAGTCCAATTCGGACCAGTCCATGGGGAAGGGGCGCGACCACCCTTGAGCCCTTTTCTCCTGCTTCTCGTATGGCCCATTAAGGCCCAACACGAATTCCCGTAATCACTCGGAACCTTTCCGATGTACGAATATAGCCTTGCAATATATCGATCTTTACGTCTCAACCATTTCGAGACTCCTCGTCATGTCCCCGATCTCATCCGAGACTCCGAACGAACTTCAGTCATCAAATCACATAACTCATAATACAAATCGTCACAGAACGTTAAGCGTGCGGACCCTACGGGTTCGAGAACTACGTAGACATGACCGAGACTCATCTCCAGTCAATAAACAATAGCGGAACCTGGATGCTCATATTGGTTCCTACATATTCTATGAAGATCTTTATCGGTCAAACCGCATAATAACATACGTTGTTCCCTTTGTCATCGGTATGTCACTTGCCCGAGATTTGATCGTCGGTATCCTCATACCTAGTTCAATATCATTACCGACAAGTCTCTTTACTCGTTCCGTAATGCATCATACCGCAACTAACTCATTAGTCACAATGCTTGCAAGGCTTATAGTGATGTGCATTACTGAGAGGGCCCAGATATACCTCTCCGATACACGGAGTGACAAATCCTAATCTTGATCTATGAAAACTCAACAAACACCATCAGAGACTGTAGAGCATCTTTATAATCACCCAGTTACGTTGTGACGTTTGATAGCACGTAAGGTGTTCCTCCAGTACTCAGGAGTTGCATAATCTGATAGTCTGAGGAACATGTATAAGTCATGAAGAAAGCAGTAGCAATGAAACTGTAACGATCATCGTGCTAAGCTAATGGATGGGTCAAGTCAATCACATCATTCTCTAATGATATGATCCCGCTTATCAAATGACAACTCTTTGTCCATGGCTAGGAAAATTAACCATCTTTGATTAATGAGCTAATCAAGTAGAGGTATTCTAGTGACACTCTGTTTGTCTATGTATTCACGCATGTATTAAGTTTCCGGTTAATACAATTCTAGCATGAATAATAAACAATTACCATGATATAAGGAAATATAAATAAAAATTTTATTATTGCCTCTAGGGCATATTTCCTTGAGTAACTTAGCTTGATGTGTCTGAAGTAGTTTCCGCCTCATGAGGCGCGCCTCTCCCAGTACCTTATGAGATCTCCTTGCCGTTGGCTTGGGAGGCGTCGAGGAACTGCAAAAATTGGTTAGAACCTCTTGTTCTTCCAAGCCCATGTCGTAGGTGTGGCTGGCCATGACCCAGAGCTCCGCATCGCGGTACCCGAGGGGCACGGATTAAGGGAGGAGCGCCAGCTTGCGGGCTCGAGCGAGGGTGCCTTGTGAAGAACAGGAAAAGCGCTCATGAGACGAGTGCACCCGTCCAGCCCCCTCGGGAGGCAGGTGAGGGAGAGTACGGGCCAAAAAAAGAACCGAGGGAAGAACAGAGGAAAAGGCGATCGGACCAAGATGATAAGAAAAACTAGAATGCGAACTTCCATTAAGAAAAGGGGCAAGCCAACTACGAAAAGCAAATGAAAAGCCGCGTCCGACACCTAGTCTAGTCTTCTCACCAGCGCGGAGCTAAGTGCTGCCACTAGGACGTGGGAGGGAGCCCCCGAGGCCCGAGGGCGGCACTCCTGAGACTCCGGGGCATGTACAACCCCACTCATTATTACGTGAGAGTGTCACGAGCGGATACCTTCACAGGCGTTGGGCCTTGCTTCATGGGTAGAACTTTCGGAGGTGCTGGATCTTCTAGGTGTTCTGGATGGGGACCTTGTCCTGCGCCTCCAGGTGCACGGCGCCGAGCCTGGAGACGCGGGCGACCCTAAACGGGCCCTCCCACATGTGCAAAAGCTTATGCAACCCTTCCCTGGAGAGCACCGGCCTTAGGACGAGGTCGCCCACCTCGAGCGTCCTGGAGCGGACGCTGCGGCAGTGATACCGCCGCAGCGCCTACTGGTATCTTGCCTCTCGGAGCGTGGCTTCGCGGCGGCGTTCCTTCCCCAGCACAAGGTCCATCCCCCGCATGGCGTCCTGTTGCGTCTCATCAAACGCCAGGACCCGCACGGAGAAATGCTTGACCTTGTGAGGGAGAACCGCTTCTGCTCCATAGACGAGGAAGAACGGGGTCTCGCCTGTTGGCTTGGTGGCGGTGGTGCGGATGGACCATAGCGCAGACTGGAGCTCGTCGTGCCAGTCCCTGCCATAGGCCTCAAGATTCTTGAAGGTCCCAGTCTTGAGCCCTCTGAGGACCTCCGCGTTGGCGCATTCGGCTTGACCATTGCTCCTGGGGTGTGCCACCGAAGCATAGCAGATCCGCGTTCCAAGGTTAGCACAATATGTCTTTAACAGATTACTAGTGAACTGCGAGCCGTTGTTGGTGATGATGCGATTAGGGACCCCGAACCGGCTCACAAGACCCTTGATGAACTTGACCGCAGATCCGACCGGGATGGTGCGGACAGCTTCTACCTCCGCCCATTTGGTGAACTTGTCGATGGCGACGTAGAGGTAGCGATAGACCCTAGGCACTCAAGGGAACGGGCCTAAGATATCCAACCCCCAGACTGCGAACGGCCACGAGAGCGGGATGGTCTGGAGGCCCTGAGCTGGCTGATGGATCTGCTTGGCGTGGAATTGGCAGGCCTCGCAAGACTTCACCAGCTCAGTTGTGTCGTTGAGCGACGTAGGCCAGTAGAACCCGCTGCGAAACGCCTTCCGACGAGGGTTCGTGGCGACGAGTGGTGCCCGTAGTCTCCGCCGTGTATGTCAGCCAGCAACTCGCTCCCCTGTTCCCTAGAGATGCATCACAAGGAAACATCATTTGGCCGCTTCCTGTATAACTCACCGTCCTGGATGCTGTATGTCGTAGCCTGTCGGGCCACCCGCTCCGCGTCCTCCTCTTTCTCCGGCAGCATCCCTTGCATCAGGTATTCCTTGAACTCCTTAGTCCAGCACCCCTCCTGAGGCTCAAGCGCCAGGAGTAGGTGCGCTCCCGAGGTCGGGCCGCAGGCCGGGGCTCCCGGGGCAGGTGGTTGGGGGAGCTCCTCTCGAGGCGGCATCGGCCCCAAAAGCGGAGGTGCTGCCGACGGCTTGAAGAGCCGCTCCCCAAAGACGCCAGGCTCTTGGGGTTGTCGCTTGGGCGCCCTTTTGGCGATGTTGTCGGCCTCCTTGTTGGTTCCACGGGGCACGTGCTGCAACTCTAGACCCAAGAAATGCTTTTCCATTTTGCGTACCTCCGCGAGGTATGCCTCCATATGCTCGTCCTTCGGCTCGTATACCTTGTTGGAGAAGTTGATGAAGAGCTGCGAGTCGCCCATGATGGTGAGGCGCTTCACCCCAGGGCCACCGCGGCCTTGAGGCCAGCGATGAGGCCTTCGTACTCCGTGATGTTGTTGGATACCTTCTCGCCTTGCTGGAAGCAGAGCTACACGGCGTAATAGAGCTTGTCCTGAGTGGGCGAGATGAGCACTGCTCCAGCCCCCGCGCCCTAGCGTGTGAACGTGCCATCGAAATACATGACCCAGCCATCTGGTGCTTCACTTCCTGGCGAGAGGGATCGGTCCTCACCTGTTTCAAACCCCGGGGCGTCAGTCAATTCTACCACGAAGTCGGCGAGCGCGGCCCCCTTGATGACCCTAGTTGTGATGAACTCCAGCTGGAATGCTTGCAGCTCGATGTTCCATTCGGCGACTCTTACAGCAGCGTTGGGGCTCCTGAGTACCCTCTCCGGCGGGTAGGCCGAGACGACCTTGATTGGGTGACCTTGGAAGTAGTGCCACAGTTTACACGAGTCCACCAAAAGTGCGAGCAGGAGCTTCTGAGGCATGGGGTACCATGCCCTTGCATCCTGCAGTACCATGCTGATGAAATACACTGGGTGCTCGACGAGGGCAGGAACATCGACGGAGCCTGCCCCTGCGGGAAGTTGGGGCGTCTCCTGAGGTGACGGGACCCCAAGAGCCTGTTTGCCCACTGGGGCCTCTGCTGGCCCACGAAGGCCGCCTTGCTGGGCCTGGTCACTCGTTGGCGTTGCTGCAGCCTTTGCAGTGCCCTCTAGTTCCTGTATCTCCTCGGCTGGGGTGCGGCATGGCGCGGCAGCCCCTTGGCCTGGCGCTCTTCCTAAACCGCCACTAGAGCGGCGCTAGAGGAGTAGGGAGTGGCGGCAAGGTAAAGCACCAGGGGCTCGAGAGGGCGAGGCGCCACCATCACCGGAGGCTGGTCAGGTATCTCTTGAGGTCTTGAAATGCTTGGTCAGCCTCCGGGGTCCACTCGAACGGGCCCTTCTTCTTCATCAACTTGAAGAATGGCAGGGCGCGCTCTCCCAGCTTGGAGATGAAGCGCCCCAGCGAGGTCACGCAGCCTGCAAGCTTCTGCAACTCCTTGAGAGTTTGTGGTGGGCTCATGTCTTCTATCGCGTTGACCTTCTCCGGGTTAGCCTCAATCCCCCTGTGGAACACGAGGAAGCCCAGCAGCTTGCTAGAGGGGAGACCGAACACGCACTTCTCTAGGTTGAGCCGCAAGTCTACCTAGTGTAGGCTTGCAAAGGTCTCCTCCAGGTCTTGAATGAAAGTTCTTGCCTCCCGAGACTTTACCACAATGTCATCGACGTAGGCCTTAGCGTTCCTCCCGAGCTGCTGACCCAGGTCGATGTGCATCAGTTGTTGGAAGTTCGCGCCTGCGTTGCGCAGCCCGAACGACATGCAAGTGTAGCAGTATACTCCACACGGGGTCAGGAAGGCTGTCTTCTCCACATCCTCCACTGCCATATTGATCTGGTGATAGCCTGAAGACGCGTCCAGGAAACATAGCAGGTTGCATTCGGCGGTGGAGTCGACAATCTGGTCGATGTGCGGGAGTGGGAACGGGTCTTGGGGATAGGCCTTGTTAAGGTTGGTAAAGTCAACACACATGCGCTCCTTCCCGACTTTCTTTGGTATGACAACGGGGTTCCCCAGCCACTCGAGGTACCGAACCTCATGAATGACACCTGGCGCCTCTAGCTTGTGGGTTTCCTGGACGATGAAGGACTGCTTCTCTGTGGACTGGCACCACGCCTTCTGCTTCACGGGGTGCACATTAGGGCACACCCTCAAGTGATGCTCGATCACCCCTCTGGGGACCCCTACTAGTTGCTTGGGTTCCCAGGCGAATACATGCTTGTTCGCGCGCAGGAACCTCACCAATGCCTCCTCTTGATCCGGGTCGAGGTTGGCGCCTATGGTGAAGGTGGCTCCTGAGGACCCATCTTCCACGACTGGCACCTGCTTGGTTTCGGACTGATCTTGGGTGAACAGCTGCTTCTTCTTTGCTGGTGTGGCCTCCTTAACCCCCGGGGTGGCCTCGTCGTTCGATCGCACTGCCGCGGCGGTTTTGAGGCCACACTTGAGCGCCGACAGAGCCTCCTTGGTGTCTCCAACTACGGTGAGGACGTCCTTGCTCCCAGGCATCTTCATGAGGTTGTAGGTTGGATTGGTCGCCGCCATAAACTGAGCCAGAGCCGGGTATCCGAGGATGGCGTTGTATGGGAGGCCGATGCGGGTGATGTCAAAGTCGATCAACTCGGTGCGGTAGTTGTCGCGGGTGACGAAGGTCACAGGAAGGCGGATCTGCCCCAGGGGGCTTGTGGAGCCGCCGCCGACCCCGGAGAAGGGTTTGCTGAGGCATACCTGTCCGAGTGGTATGTGAAGAAGGCTAAAAGCCTCTATAGAGAGCACATTGAGGCCGGCGCCGCCATCGATGAGGGTCTTGGTGATAGCCACGCTGCAGATGGTGGGTGTGCAAAGCATTGGGAGCACTCCTGAGCCGATGGTGGTGACGGGGTGATCCCCGAAGTCGAAGGTGAAGTCGGCCTTGGGCGCAGCCCAACCCGGGGGAGCTCCTTGCCGCATGGAGGCGGCGCCCATCTGGCGAAAGAACGGCTTGGTGTGACGGTCCGAGGGCGGTGCTTGCGAGCCGCCGAGGAGGGTTGCTACGGTGAGAGGCGCCTGTGCCGCGAAGCGCGCGATGAAGAGACTGCGCAGCTCCTCTCAAGAGGCCACCGAAGATCCTGGCAGGCTAAGCAGCCAGGCGCGTGGCACACCGGCCAGGGCCAGGGGAACCAGTTGGCCATGACCTGGTCGTCGCCTCCGGCTTCGAGGACGGCCTTCTCATACGCCTGCAGGAAGGCCGCCGGATCTGCTGTGCCATCGTAACGGGGCGACATCTCTGGCTTGAACTTGCGCAGCCACCACACTTGCCGCAAGGTGTGGGTGAAGGCCCGGACGCCTGCGGCGCATCTGCAGGCGCCTGCCGGCCCAGCTAGAGGGACATCGTCTACCATGGAGCTGCATGAAGCAAGCAGAGAGGCGAGCTTCGGCGCACCCCCTACCTGGCACGCCAAATGTCGGATTTCGGGTTCCGACAAAACCCTTGAGGTTCGAACTCTAGGGTGCGCACGAAGATCTCCCCCCCCCCCTTCCTAGCTCACGCTCTCACCACAATCTCAAAGCTCAGCGCGACGAACTCACAAAACAAAGGACACAGGGTTTATACTGGTTCGGGCCACCGTTGTGGTGTAATACCCTACTCCAGTGTGGTGTGGTGGATTGCCTCTTGGGCTGAGGATGAACAAGTACAAGGGATGAACAGCCTCCTGAGGAGAGGTGTTCTTGAGCTCGATGAGCTTGTGGAGTGGCCTGGGTGGAATGGGTCTTGTTCCCAGATCCGTCGAGATTATCCCTACGGTGGTGGCTAGTCCTATTTATAGAGGCCCTGGTCCTCTTCCCAAATGTTGGCGGGAAGGGATCCAACAACGACCAAATTTGAAGGGAGACAACTAGTACAAGCTATCCTGACAAAAGGTGGTCTTCGCCTGCCAAAGGCTCTGGTGGTGACGCCGTCCTGGGCTCCACGGTGACCTCCGTCCTGCCGTCCTGTTGGTCTTGGTCTTGTTGCACCGATATGGAAACGTTTGCATGATGCCTCGGGACTCCTCGCCTGCACCTGTCCCTTTAGCACCAAAGAGGAAACGAGGACACTGCGTGCTCGCGCCCGCCTGGTGTCCGCCTGGCCTTGGTCGTCATGGCTTGCGTCACAGGGACTTCGCGAGGTGCCCCCCACCTTGATCTCTCCGCCCCTCGCGAGCCAGCCTGGTGAGGCCGCCCCCGAGAAGGTCTTGCGTCGTCCACCTCACGAGGCTTGGCCCCTCGCAAGGGTCTTGAGTGTTTGCTGATAAAGATGGGCCATACAGGGCCGCCGGTGGAGCCATGTCATGGGCCGCAGGCAGGCAAGTCTGGGGACCCCCCATTCCCAGGACGCCGACAACCAGTCCCTTTGCAATAGAAGCACTCAGTTTCAGGCTTAGCTCCAGACTTGGGCTTCTTCCCGGGAGCAGCAACTTGCTTGCTATTCTTCTTGAAGTTCCCCTTCTTCCATTTACCCTTTTTTCTTGAAATTACTGGTCTTGTTAACCATCAACACTTGATGCTCCTTCTTGATTTCTACCTCTGCGGCCTTTAGCATCGCGAAGAGCTCGGGAATTGTCTTTTCCATCCCTTGCATATTATAGTTCATCACGAAGCCTTTATAGCTTGGTGGCAGTGATTGAAGAACTCTATCAATGACACTATCATCAGGAAGATTAACTCCTAGCTGAGTCAAGTGGTTATGGTACCCAGACATTCTGAGTATGTGTTCACTGACAGAACTATTCTCCTCCATTTTGCAGCTGTAGAACTTGTTGGAGACTTCATATCTCTCAACTCGGGCATTTGCTTGAAATATTAACTTCAACTCCTGGAACATCTAATATGCTCCATGACGTTCAAAACGTCTTTGAAGTCCCGATTCTAAGCCGTAAAGCATGGCACACTGAACTATCGAGTAGTCATCAGCTTTGCTCTGCCAGACGTTCATAACGTCCGGAGTTGCTCCTGAAGCAGGTCTTGCCCCTAGCGGTGCTTCCAGGACGTAATTCTTCTGTGGAGCAATGAGGATAATTCTCAAGTTAGCTTTATCTAGGAACGCATTAAAATTCAAGGGAACGGTAGCACAGGCCATTGATCTACAACAACATCTGGAAAAATACCTGATTGGCTATCAAAGCTACCGAATTTGGGGATGCTATTTTTGCAAGGCAATCAACTAACTGGACCGATACCTGAATGGATCAGCAGCCTAAATTTTCTCTTCTCTCAAGATATATCAAACAACAGCCTTACAGGGGAAATTCCAAGGGCCTTAATGGAGATGCCAATGCTAGAATCAGATAATACTGCACCAAAGGTATTCTTTGAGCTGCCTGTTTGGAACAAGAACCAATTTCTGCAATACCTCACGCCCAGTGCTTTTCCTAAAGAGCTTAATCTAGCCATGAATAATTTCACTGGTATGATTCCGGCAGAGATCGGTAGGTTACAAGGACTATTTTCACTTAACTTGAGCTCCAACAGATTATCTGGAGAGATACCCGAACAGATCTGCAATCTCACGAACCTGCAGATGCTCGACTTGTCTGGTAATCATCTCACTGGTAAGATTCCAGCTGCATTGAACAATCTGCACTTCCTTTCCAGATTCAACATTTCTAATAATGACCTAGAAGGCCCTATTCCAAACATGGGCCAGTTCAGCACGTTTCCGGATTCTAGCTTTGGTGGAAACCCAAAACTGTGTGGCCCTATGGTTGCAAACCATTGTGGTTCGGCAGAAGCAAGTCCAGTTTCCATTGACCCCATAAAACAAATTGGTAGTGAGGCCATCATCTTTATGACCGCCTTCGGTGTTTTCTTTGGAGTAGGAGTCCTATATGATCAGAAAGTCTTAGCTAGACATTTTGGCTGAAACCATGTAACCGTTATCACCGTTAACAAATGGTTAATATTTGTAAATATTGAGTATAGAATATAAGAACATTTGACTCTGCAGTCCAGTAAAGAAAATCTACAGGGAAAGCACACAAGAGGCGCTCCAATGATAACTTATCACAAAAAATGTCATTTTTCGTCTCCTTTGTAGCCTCTCCTGCCTAAAGCTGATTTAGTAAGAATACTTTTCTTTAGTGATAACCAGAAATAAATCTTGATTTTCAAAAGTACTCTAGCACTTATATTAGAGTCAGATGTTTAAATTGCCATGTGTAAAGAGCTAACCAGAAGCCTTGCAAATCAGACCAACTTTGTGTCCCTGTTGTTGTCAAGTACACCCCTGGTGCAGGCTGACTTCATTTCTTCCTACGTAAGTAGGGTGTCTCGCCCAAAAGCATCCTCTTGCACTGCTAAAGTAAATAAGTTAGACATAGACACCGTGGAACCACTAATTTCAGAACAATCATATACAGTTTCATGTCAGAATTATTTTTACTGATTCTCCCACGAGCTAACAGCACGGTGCATAAGAAAGCAAGTAGGCACAAAATCTATTTTTGATTGTGAATATGCATCAAGAAGATCATGTGACAGCAGATGTACCATGATAAAAGAATGCAAATATATTCTAGGCATGACAGGTTGAAAAATGTCTAGCACAGGTAGCATAGGGGAAGGTATAAAAGGGTGCATCGGGAGATCAGACCATCCTTGAATTACATAGGAAGGCATTTATTTTTTGCAAGAAACATAGGAAGGTGCTTATTCTAGTAGAAAGCCAATGGCGTTAAACTGGTTTGTCATTGTCAATGTTAATCACTTCCTAATATTATCAGCTAAATATGTCAGCTATCTATGCACTTAATACTCTAAGGACATAAAATTATAACCCCCAAGCGTGCAAGATCTGTTTTGCACAAACACGATCCCCCTAAATAGTAAGTACTTTTGGTTTGTGGACTCGAAAAACTCAATGCAACAATACGATAAGCGGGAAAAAACAATATTGTCAAACAATCCATATCCTACTTCCAGCATGGCCTGAATCATATATGATAGCATCATACTATTTGGTTGGCGTAAAAGCTGCGCCAGGAGCTGGTGAAAAATTCACCTTCCACTTGCATTATTCCATTTCGCAGTGTTAGTGTGAGAGACATTGATTCAACAGACTTGGCTCCTAGCAGCAGCAGCCGCAGGCCGCTGGCTCGTTGACCTCAGGTTGAAGTGCACTGCCACAGGTCAGAGCTTGATGATGGCGAGGAGGGCGAGTGGCGGTCGGCGGCGTTGGGGAGATCTGGCCGCTGGGCGACGTGAGACGCACCTGCGGGTGAGCCGCCAACATTTCTAATAATGACCTAGAAGGCCCTATTCCAAACATGGGCCAGTTCAGCACGTTTCCGGATTCTAGCTTTGGTGGAAACCCAAAACTGTGTGGCCCTATGGTTGCAAACCATTGTGGTTCGGCAGAAGCAAGTCCAGTTTCCATTGACCCCATAAAACAAATTGGTAGTGAGGCCATCATCTTTATGACCGCCTTCGGTGTTTTCTTTGGAGTAGGAGTCCTATATGATCAGAAAGTCTTAGCTAGACATTTTGGCTGAAACCATGTAACCGTTATCACCGTTAACAAATGGTTAATATTTGTAAATATTGAGTATAGAATATAAGAACATTTGACTCTGCAGTCCAGTAAAGAAAATCTACAGGGAAAGCACACAAGAGGCGCTCCAATGATAACTTATCACAAAAAATGTCATTTTTCGTCTCCTTTGTAGCCTCTCCTGCCTAAAGCTGATTTAGTAAGAATACTTTTCTTTAGTGATAACCAGAAATAAATCTTGATTTTCAAAAGTACTCTAGCACTTATATTAGAGTCAGATGTTTAAATTGCCATGTGTAAAGAGCTAACCAGAAGCCTTGCAAATCAGACCAACTTTGTGTCCCTGTTGTTGTCAAGTACACCCCTGGTGCAGGCTGACTTCATTTCTTCCTACGTAAGTAGGGTGTCTCGCCCAAAAGCATCCTCTTGCACTGCTAAAGTAAATAAGTTAGACATAGACACCGTGGAACCACTAATTTCAGAACAATCATGTACTGTTTCATGTCAGAATTATTTTTACTGATTCTCCCATGAGCTAACAGCATGCTGCATAAGAAAGCAAGTAGGCACCAAATTCTATTTTCAATTGCGAATATGCATCAAGAAGATCATGTGACAGCAGATGTACCATGATAAAAGAATGCAAATATATTCTAGGCATGACAGGTTGAAAAATGTCTAGCACAGGTAGCATAGGGGAAGGTATAAAAGGGTGCATCGGGAGATCAGACCATCCTTGAATTACATAGGAAGGCATTTATTTTTTGCAAGAAACATAGGAAGGTGCTTATTCTAGTAGAAAGCCAATGGCGTTAAACTGGTTTGTCATTGTCAATGTTAATCACTTCCTAATATTATCAGCTAAATATGTCAGCTATCTATGCACTTAATACTCTAAGGACATAAAATTATAACCCCCAAGCGTGCAAGATCTGTTTTGCACAAACACGATCCCCCTAAATAGTAAGTACTTTTGGTTTGTGGACTCGAAAAACTCAATGCAACAATACGATAAGCGGGAAAAAACAATATTGTCAAACAATCCATATCCTACTTCCAGCATGGCCTGAATCATATATGATAGCATCATACTATTTGGTTGGCGTAAAAGCTGCGCCAGGAGCTGGTGAAAAATTCACCTTCCACTTGCATTATTCCATTTCGCAGTGTTAGTGTGAGAGACATTGATTCAACAGACTTGGCTCCTAGCAGCAGCAGCCGCAGGCCGCTGGCTCGTTGACCTCAGGTTGAAGTGCACTGCCACAGGTCAGAGCTTGATGATGGCGAGGAGGGCGAGTGGCGGTCGGCGGCGTTGGGGAGATCTGGCCGCTGGGCGACGTGAGACGCACCTGCGGGTGAGCCGC